>NC_090840.1:26836447-27139210 GCF_028021215.1 Eschrichtius robustus | reverse complement strand
CTTTGACTCTGGATCAAGGCATCATGTCTCTCTTCCACTCAATTTTCTACTGTCTGTATTGGACCTAGATTTAAAGGGTGTTAACTGGGAATGGGATGGGATCCAGGAGGTGTCTCTTTGTTCAAACATTTGTTAAGAAAGTAGATCTCATGTTAAGTGTTCTTACCACAAACAAAACTCAACAAAAACAAACAAAACACGCACACACACACACAAGAAGGGCACAAGAAAACTTTTGGAGGTGATGGATGCTTTTTACGTTGATTGTGGTGATGGTGTATCATGGAGGCATGCATATGTTAAATTCATGAAATTGTATACATTAAACATGTGTAGTTTTTATTATATATCAATTATATTTCAAAAAAGCAGTTAAAACAAAAAGATATGGATATGCAGAAGTGGGCTTCCTTTGTTTAGAATCTGCTGGGTTATTAAAATGCTATTGATATGAGGCTGCATTACAGGCAGGTCAAGGACTCAAGAAAATTCTGATTATAGTAGAATGCTATCTCAATACCAAGAGTCACCAGCGACTTCCCTGGAGGTCCAGTGGTTAAGACTTCGCCTTCCAATGCAGGGGGTGTGGGTTCGATCCCTGGTCAGGGAGCTAAGATACCACATGCCTCCTGGCCAAAAAACCAAAACATAAAACAGAAGTAATATTGTAACAAATTCAGTAAAGACTTTTAAAAAGTTCTACGTAAAAAAAAAAAAAAAAAGTCTTTAAAAACAGTTACTGTATCTTTTCTATTTCTTGTTCCAGAAACCCTTGGATGTTTCATTTTTTGATAATATCCAGCTGACTTTCCTTTAGGGAGCTACAGTTAATTTTTTTCTTAAAGTGACAATGAAATTGTTGTTCATGGGCTGGGCATAAGAGGTAGGGAAGGCCACTATAAATTTTTATTTAGGGAATTTAAATCTCATAATATATAAGAATGAAAATGTGTAGATCTAAGTAATTTTAAAGGTAACACACTGAAAAAAATTGTTCATGGCTTTTTGCTAACTAAATTAGATCAGGGAACTACATTATCTTTATCCATCCTACACATTGGTGGTTCAAATTTTCCCTAAATTCTGTTAGTTATTTCATACTTCTGAGTAACATTCAATATATTTTTTTAATTTGCAATTGCAAAATAAAAACAAAAAATTGTTTCTGATATGCAAGGCCCCTACTATCTTCTGCGTGACTCTCTGCACGAGCTGTGTTAAAATTTTTTCAAGTTTAAATAATATAACTATGGAATTAATCACTAAATATTTAACCAAACTCCTTATTTAAGCCATCTGCTTTACCTGAATTTTTGTTTTCCATTTTATTACCATGACTCCCTGATGCTTGGCTTTACTTTGACACCTTTGGATTTTTCATGGACTCCTGGGCCCTTTCCTGAATTTGACCTGTTCCCTTTTCAGTTTTTTATTCTTTGGTTTTGTCCTTGAATTGGTATATCCCATCTTATCCCCTTGTCATTTTTCTGTGACCAGCTGCTTTTATAGACTCTTTATGCTAATGCTTCACATTAATACCCGTCTTTTATTGTTATTGATTATAGCCTTGTTCTATGCTCTCAAGTGGTATCTGGGAGCATAGTGGCATCTGGGAGTATCTGGTATCAATCTCACAGATTTACTACGACCCTTTTTGTGAAAATTTTAGAAAAGCTGAGCTCCCAGTTTATGATTCTTTCTAAACTCTAAGGCCTGGGTTAATCAGGGGGAAAAAGAAATCAACTAATCTTATGGATGGATTTTAATAGCAAATGGTGAAATAATCTCCTCATTTCATAAGGCATACTTTAAGAATTGTTATCTTTTCTCATACTAAATGTGTTTTCAAAATTAAACTTCTATAAGCAAAGAGATTAACATCCTTTCATGCTGGAATGTATTTAATGTAGTGGCAGACTCTTTGAGCCAGAATGGCCTTTGACTCTTAATTACAGTGAAGCAGAAATTTCGAGACGCTGAAAGACAGAAGCTCATTTTTTATTAAAAGAAATGTAAAAGCCATATACTTAAATTTTATTCATATTGCATATTACTTTACTTCCTCTGTCTAACAACAAAAAAGGGTTTATATTGTTCTGACCACCAACCTAAAGATGTTCATTTGTGGTTGGTACAGACAGTAGGAAGCTGGGTACACTCCACTGTTCAATTTCCAACAGGTTGGAAAGAGTGAAATAGGTTGGAAAGAGTGACCTAAATTTTGAGTGTTTTCACTTGGTCTTCCAGGATACTTCCAAAGCCAAATCTCATTAGTCCTTGCTCAGGCAAAGACAAATTTTAATGATCTTGAACAGAGGGTTAGAAGAAGGGGATATCTGAGCAAAGACGAGGCCTTTGAGACATTTGTACATGATTTTAATTCTTCCCAAATGCAAAAATACATAAGATGACAGAGTTACAAGATGAAATACAGTGGCTGATTTACTAAACAATAGTCAAAAATTTATCAAGACTCTTGGTTCCTATAAGTGGTGAAAATCTTCATATGTAGGCTAACAGGGGATTCAGTTTGCCATGTTAATTTTTTAAGGTGTAAAATTATTAAAATGAAATGATATTTCTCAATTTCCTTCTTCATTCACTATTATATTGCTGTATCTTCATCTCCATTAATTCATCTACAATTCCACTGTTGAGGAGACATAAGAAATAAAGAAGGAAAATATGCAAATCTTATATTAGAGCCTTAGAAACAGCCCTAACTAGCCTCTATCTAGGTGAGATTGGTAAAATTTCCATGCCCTTACCTTACTATATGCTAACCATCCCATATTATGAGGAAGAACCTAGAATATTTGCAGTTTTATAGCAAAGAAGTTAATAGAAAGAAAGCTGGATCTCTATCATGGAGGATCATAGTTTGGGAAGTCTAGGGGAGATGAGTATATGACAGCCCATCCATTGACTTCACTAAGAAATATGAGTAGAATCTATACAGAGTCAATACTGACAGAGGAGACATGAGTTTTGTAGAACTTGGTAGTAGGCCGTACTCTTCCTTTATAATCCATTTAGTGCATCCAAGTTACTCCTCTGGGTCTCCTAACAAACTTCAGAAGTGCTACACTTGGCTTCCCAGATCTGTTCTATGTGTTGGGTGTTAGTGGTGAAGTCCCAAACCTCCTTCTAGATTGCAAAGGATGGATTGTCAGAGAGATGGTACAGTTTGGGGGAGATTGTTGTTTTCTAAGGTAATTAAATAATTGTATTTTAAAATTCTCAAAACTAAAATTTCAAAGTTAAAACACAGAAAATATTCCAGAGAATATATAACCCAATGGAAGATATTTATAGCTAAAGGAATTAAGGCCAAAATAAGTTAGATGATTAACAACCTAGAAGGCATATAGACCAGCACTGAAGTCCTGGAAACACATCTCTACACAGTTCTCATTACAGGGATAAAATAAGTCATTCTGGTGAAAGTTAAAACTTAAGTTTTTAGTCGGCTAATATCTATTAAATGACTATTAAAAGTTTAGCATTAAGCAAACTTTTTCTTCAAAGGGTCAGATAATAAATATTTTTATAGACTTTGCTGGCCATACGGTTTCAGTTGTAAGTACTTAAGTCTGTTGTGTAGCATGAAAGCAACAATAGACAACAGATAAAGAAACTTAGAAATACAGGCCATGAGCCATATTTCCACATATGGCCCGAAGGTTGCTTTGGTTTGTCACCACTTGACTAGTTTTGTTGATATATATATATACATATACATACACATATATATGTATTTTTAAAAATTGCTTGAGTGGGGTAAGGTAATCATTGGATCAAATGATTTTGGAGTTTTATGCTACTTTAGAGCAGCTTAGAAGGGTCATAAGTCACTGATTATTATATTTTGTCTTCTCAAGCTAATTATGTTTCCAAAATCAGAATTTCTCCTTGTCTCCTATATTGTTAAGACGTGTCTTTTTCTTGACCTATTGGCACCTGACCAACTAACCACAAATCTGTTAATGGGACTATAGCTACCTGAGAAAACCATTTCTGGCAGCAGCTCAGTAACCTACTTGAAATGAATAAGTATAAGTGATTAATAAGCTGAGGGTCACTTTATAGGCCCAAACACCAGAACATATATGGACTGTGTCAGAAATCTTGGAAAATGTATATACCTGATATTTCACTTTAAACATCAGTTCTATGAAAACAAGGAATAACCAAATTAAATTAGGTTTGATCCCTGCTGGTGTTACAATCTTGGCCCATTATCTCAGCTCATTAGATCTTGGTGTTAATGAGGTCAAGGTCAGGGGTTCATCCACCATATGAGACGGCACGCTTCATACAAAGATAGCCATTCTGTTCCATGAATTTACACTGTGCACCTTATTTTATCTATATGTTTCAAATAACTGCAACTGGCCACAAGCAGAACAAAGGAAGGAATATATAGGTTTCAGTTCATCCTCATGACTAGTGGAAAAGACACTTTTCTGATGGAAACTAAATCATCTTTATACAGAAAGAACACATTATATTATACTTCCTCTATATACTTAATAAGTAATTCATACAGAATTTATAATATATTAATTTGACCTGAAGTAGAATAAATCTACTTCAATTCCAGTTGCATTTGTTCATACATTTATCTGTCAGTCACTAGGGTATATACTGAGATATAAAAATCAGTAGAACCTCAAAAACCTGACGAGGGTATAACACAAGATGGGAACAAGTGCATATTGGGGTTATTATTGCATAGTGGGAGTGTTGGAAGTAATGATTGAATTTAAATACTTTTTAGACTATATTTGGCCAAGGGATGCAGGGATTCACAAATCGTATCTTTCCAATCAAGTTTTCTCCAATACTGTTTCCTTGAGGGGGATGTAAAGTTAAGGCACACTGGCAAAGAAAATCAGCATGTTAGTGTATTATAAATGAGATTTGACTTCCAAACAAAGTAATATAGAAGTTCAGGAAACTCAGGTAATCTTGGCTGGATTTTATTATTAAAGAGCTAAGCGACCTCTTGCATCTTCCCCCCATTTCTATCAGAAGACTTCATTTCAAATCTGACCATAACCTTTATCTGCTGAGTCCAAGGTGGTCTAAAGAGGACAGTAATGGAAGCACCCTCTTGTCATCTTCTTAAAAAGTACGAAATCAGCTTAACCTCCCAGTTTTAAGAGTTGGAGAGAAGAGAGAGAGAGAGAGAGAGACAAGCTTATAAGTAACCCTTTAACCAGCAGACAGTATAAGAGCAAAGCAGGCTCAGTTAGTAACCTGAAATTTGGCTAAATAAGTTAAAAATACCGTCTTCTTGTATATATGAGGAGCACAAACTTGCTCTATTTTCTATCAATTCACATCACATTTTGACCCTGCTCTTTCCTCTCTGTGTCATCATGGGCAAGTTACCTAACCACATGAAATTCAGGAGCCTCAGGTATAAGAAGGACAACATGTTATCAGATAGTGAGGTACAGAGT
Source organism: Eschrichtius robustus (assembly GCF_028021215.1). NCBI lineage: Eukaryota > Metazoa > Chordata > Mammalia > Artiodactyla > Eschrichtiidae > Eschrichtius > Eschrichtius robustus. The sequence continues at coordinate 27,133,742 of NC_090840.1, read as the reverse complement.
AAGTAAGAGTATGCTAGTTCCTTTTCCTTCTTGTGATTGCAAATGTAACAATTTTGGGCTGTTAGAAATTAGAAGTTGGAGATAAGTTTGGTGAGAAGGAAGCCCACAGTGGATAGGTGATGTTTGATCTGGATCATGGTAGAATTTTGCCAGATGGAAAGGCTATTCTGTAAGGTAAATAAAAGCATAAGTAAAGGTACAATGCTGATGTGCATGAGATGTTTGGGGAATATCAAGAAACTTAAATTGTCATAAAATGCTGATATGGAATACACATTGAAATTGAATGTCCAATTCCAAAGATAGAAATGATCTTGCTCAGTTTTTGACCTGAAATAGGAAGCTTGCCATTGATGGCTCATATAGTTCTTACCTTCTAATGTGCAGTTAAGTGATGATTAATTATGCAATGTCAAATTTCAAACATATGAAAATCTTTGTAACATATACCAAAACAGGACTAAAATTATGATGGTATGAACTTTGCCCAAAATGAACAAATTAATAAATAAGCTTTTATAAAATGTAGAACTAGATCGGACCATGAAGAAAAAAAAAAAAGTTCATTTACCTTTATATGTGTCTATTTTAGTTAACATAAAAATATGGGGCTTCCCTGGTGGCGCAGTGGTTGAGAGTCTGCCTGCCAATGCAGGGGACACGGGTTCGAGCCCTGGTCTGGGAGGATCCCACATGCCGTGGAGCAACTGGGCCCGTGAGCCACAACTGCTGAGCCTGTGCGTCTGGAGCCTGTGCTCCGCAACAAGAGATGCCGCGACAGTGAGAGGCCCGCGCATCGCGATGAGGAGTGGCCCCCGCTTGCCGCAGCTAGAGAAAGCCCTCGCACAGAAACGAAGACCCAACACAGCCAAAAATAAATAATAAATAAATAATAAATAAATTAAAAAAAAATATGGTTTGGCAGTAACAACGTAGAGTGCTCTCAAAATATAATATAAATCATGAAAAATGACTTCTAGTGGCTTTAGTACTATCACACCCATCATTGGACTGGTATTGAAAATTTCATTTTCTCTACCTTGTTACAATCCATGGTTAAAAGTCCTGGAAAAGAATGTTTAAAGAGAATAGATAACACAGAATTATCAAGGCTCAGGATGAAAAGGTAGGAAGGAACAAGGCAGGAAAAGCTGGGGCTTTATCTTGTTGCCTGTGTCCTGGAAGACATTCTCAGAGGGGAAGCGTCAACTGCAGCCTCTGAGTGAGAATCTTTGTTTCTTACAATGTAGTTTAAATCTCAGGAACAAACGAAGCCTTTAAAAAGACATCTGAAAACATGTTCTGAGCTCTAAAGACAACCTCTATATAAAATTTTTTTAATTATTGATTTTTGTGTTAAAATGGTACTGTTATGTAATCTCACATTTTTTCACTTACATATAGTCTAGATGTTGTGAAATGAAATGAGCACAGAACATTGATTTGATTGGCACTTACACTACATCCTTAACTGGTAAAAGTGCAAGCATGACAACAATTGTTAAGCATATTAATGCTAGGTATTCCCCACCATCCCTACGGATATGTTATCAGTTTACTCCCAAAGGAAATCTTACCCTTTCTCTCAGGGGTCTTGCCAGCTGTCTGGCTCTTGGAACATTCTCAGTTTTTGTACTGATCTCTGATAAACATACATTTGCACTCCAAAGCTGCATAATGCATTCATTCTCAGCATAGGGGTATGCAGCTGTTATAAGCTAAGGGTGTTATGTTAACAATTTTGAAAAAAAAAAAAAAAAACTTTCCTTCTAGGGCTCAAATTATCCCTCAAAAGAATTCAAATCCTAGATTTTCCTTTTAGTTGAGGAAGAATTCCCTTCTTTACATCTTTTGCAAGGCAGTGTTGGTGTCGTTGTTAAAAGAATTCTAAGAAGGTGCAACACCGTTGCTTTTCTGCAGAACCCTTTACTGTCTATAAGTAGCTAAAACTAATCTTATGGTCCTTTTCAAAAAATGACTGTTATGCTTCCAGTGGTCACTTATGTTTGGTATATGATGTCCTTTTACCCATAAAGCCTGTCCCTCTGCAGAAGCTGGCAAGAGGGTAAAGCTAAAGCTGTCACAATACAAAGCAGAATGCCAAGCAGCTAGGAAAAAAAAAAAAAAATCATTTTTTAAGGTACTATACTGTGAATGGTTCTCCCCAAAGAGGAACTCTTTTGGCAGGTTAAAACTCCCAAGTCTGTTTTCTAAATCGATAATGCAAACTGTTTAACTTTGCCCATATATTTATGAAACAAATGCTTTTCTCTGACCTAAGTAAAAACATCTTTTTAGAGCAAACCTGCACATTGATGTGAGGTTGAACAGCTCCCAAGCTAGGGATCTCAGTATTATCCTTAAATCAATCTGTCTTGAATTTCTGATTATTTTTCTTAAATGGCTCTGGTTTTAGCCTCTTCTTTTGATGCCCCTTGGTAGTTCCTTGTGATCTCACTTTAATTGTGTTAACTTTAATTCTACTAATTTGGAGGTATGCCAACAGTCTCCCCAGTCTACTCCAACTTCCAGGGTGCTAATCATGTCACAATTCTACTTGGAAATACCTCTCACTCACCAATTATCTCTTCCTTTGACTAGTATTGATTTGTATGTTCTATAATAAAAGTAATTCCAAGTACAGCACTTTCCTGAGTTCTGTGAGTCATTTTAGAGAATTATCAAACCTGAAAGGGTCACTGAAGCAGCCAATCTGTAGCCAGTTGGTCAGAAGTGTGGGTGACCTGTGGATCCCTGAACTTGTGACTTGTCTGAAGTGCAGGCAGTCCTGCACTGTGCCCTTAAATCTGCAGTCAGTGTTAACTCCAGATGGTTAGCATTAGAATGTTGCATTGCAGTACTGCCCTTACTAAACATCTAGCTGATCCTCAGATATGCTCATCCCGGGGGCTCAGTCTCTTAGCACATAATGTTTCTTTGTTTTATTAAAGCCATATAGACCTTTCCTACTTATTCAAAAGAAGTTTTAAGAATTCAGTACACCCTTCTCTAAGTCACAAGTACATTATGGTATTTAGCTCCCACAGCTCTAGGGCTTTACCTTCAGTTTTGGTTTTGATTTGGGATTTAGCTCCAAGTCTTTGGACTGAAGTGCATGCAATTGATGTAATCATAATTGACACAATATTTTATGGTCCTTACCATCATCTATCTAGCCAAACTTTTATTCCTTTTCCTACTCATAGATGTCCATTTCAATATATGGATTGTACGTGCTGCCAGTTCAACTTCAATATATCCTTAAAAATATATATAAGGTGGTGTTTGTATGTTTTAAATTTATATAAATGGTAAGGTGCTATTCATCTATTAAATTGTACTTTCTTCTTTAAAAGTTACTTTTAAGACACATTGATGGTCCTATATTTGGTCCTAATATATGGTCCTAATATATTTGGTCCTATATATGGTCCTAATTCTAAGGCTTTACTTTTATCTATCTATCTATCTATCTATCTATCTATCTATCTATCTATCTATCTATCTATGTATCTATATATCTCTCTACCTACAGTATGTAGGTAGTATGTAGTATGTAGATAACCTATGACTAAGCATTAAGAAAATAAATAAATACAATATAATGTATGTATATACTGTATATATGTGTATATATATACACACCTCCGATTTTCTGCTGCCACAAAAAATATAATAATGAATACCCTGTACATTTGTCCATTGTGAACTGTTTGAAAACAAACAATGAGTAAGATGCTATTTCACAGGTTATACATATCCTTAATTTCACCAATTAGTTCCAGATTAGTCTCCAAAAATAGCTCCATTAGTTTACAGTCCCACCAAGAGTACAAGAATTTTTTTTCATTTTCCCGACTCCTCACCAGCACTTGATATTTCTTGGCATGATTTTACTTTCCCATCATAGAAAGTTATCTAGTTTTTTTTTTTTTTTTCCTTTGATTATGCTGACAGAGTTCATTTTGGTGTAAAGAGCATATACTGCTATTATCTGGAGTCAATCAACTTCTAGTTTGTGCCATCACTCAGAGAAGTCTACCCTTTAGGAAACCATTGCACTTTCCCAATGGTTGTCACTCTCTTTTGATTTGCCTAGCCTAGACCTGGAAAGAAGTAGAGGAAGAGAAAATTCTTGAGGACAAACAGGCCTTTATAAACTTAATGCTTGCTTTCAACCCCTGGCACAACCTTTATGATATTTCACCACATTCTGCAGATCTTGCTGCTTTCATATGCAGAAGAAACAACTGAATGATCTCCAATGCACCCAGGGAAAAGCTGGGAGAACTCCTTCACTGAATGCATCCCCCATCTGTGGCCCTGGTACACCTCAATTCAGGTTCCACATTCATTCCACTACAGGATTCCGTTTCCTTCTCTTTTCCCAAGGTTTTCTCAGGTTTTCTGAGGTGATTTCTGGTATCTATTGAACTACCTCTCCATCTGTAGCATCTCTGAGGTTGGGTTCAAGGGAAGGAATCACAACTTTGTGTTAGACATCTTGTCTGAAACACTGTTCTTATTACAATAATTGTCATGAATTTGTACTTATATCTATTCATTATTGGACCTGTCTCCTTAAAATTACTTTCTGTAGTTGGAACCTAGTGTACAGTGGATTATCTTTAACATTCTGAACTAAAATTAAAAATACTGGGGTCTTAAAAGCCTCATAAGAAAAATCCTATTGGAAAGGCAATTTTGGATCAAAACAATAACTCTTATGAAAAGCCAGGATCACCAGTTCTGACATGTCTGAACAACAGAACATGGAGACAATATTCAAATGGTTTTAAGGCTTCCCTGGGCTTTAATTTATGTGTGTCTCTGTGTTTGTGTATATTATGTATGTTACATGAATATTTATGGGTTATCCAATGGTTTTACATTACTTTAAGAAGGTTCTGTGAAGTGGATTTCTTTATTCAGTGCAGTCACTAGAAAAAATTTCACTAGTGAAAATATTTGAGCTAATAAGATAACATTTGTATATATATTTATTCACAAACTCAAGATTTGACTATTATATATTCAGACAGCTAGCCCAAATATTTTAAACCTAGAAATTGAATATTGAATTAGTGTATTATTGGTCTATCTTGTCCATGAATTCCTAATATCTCAAGATAATGGCAATACTTAAAAAATCAATATGGAACTTTATTTACAAGAAACTAACTCACAGAATGTCTCAAAGAAATGTCAAGCTTCAGACACAGGTTGGTGAAGCCTTTGACTCAGTTTTTAAGCAGTTCTCATGATCCTGAGCTCATCTGGGTATAAGATTCATACTCAGGCTGAAGGATTGCATATTTCCTTTTTCACATCAAGAGAGAGAGGAAAAAAAGAAAACTCCTTCACCCAATAATTGTGCAAAATTCCTGAGTTTCTTTGGAGTTTATCATGCAGAACTAATCACTGAGGTTAGGAAAGTGCCATGCACTTACTAACTTAAGCTTGGGAATAGCCTTTCTCAGAAAATTGCAGTGCAAAGGAATATGGGGCTTACACTAGTCAGAGCCCACTGCTGGCATCAGGCAGAGAGGAATTCCATATAGATTACCTGTTTGTTCCACAATGGAGGAGAGGTGATTCCTCGGTGTGGAACAACAAGGTACTATTAGGAAGGGGGAAGCAGCATATGCTGTATGGGCAAGAAACATATGTTCACTTCACTTATTGTCACCCTTCTTTGGTTTTCCTCTCCAACCCAGTTGATTTCCAGTTAAATCTACCACACTTTATCTTTCTTAAACACTGATTTGATCATGTCACTGTCTGAAAGTCTGCATAATTTCACATTGTGGATGGATTAAAATTCAATAGATCTTTCATTCTAAGGATTCACTATATTTTAGGGCTTTATATCTTAAAACTGTGCCTGTACAACTTCTTGTGTAACTTTTACTTTTCTTTACCAAAGCTGGTCATGAACTCTCACATACTCTTGATTTTATTCATGCTGTATCTTCATGCTGCTTTCTCTTTCCCATCTAATCTCTTCCACCTGTATTTTTTATGTCTTTCAGTATCACCACTTCTGTGAAGTCCTCTTTAACTTTTCTATGATATCACTCCCCCTTTTGTGCGTCCAATTTTTTTTTTCTTTTTTTGTGGTTCCCATGATTTATTTTCCAAATATTGGTTTGTTTGAACATAATTTTTATTCATGTATTCTAATCACTTTAAACGTATCATTAATATTTCTGCTTGGCATATATAATAAACATAGAAAATACATGTGATTAAATAAGTAGACATTAAATTTTCTAGGTAACTTACAATCCCCATACTTTAGTCTCTGTAGACTTACAGAGATGATAGGGGTTTTAGGTAATATACTAGACTGTGGATGAAAGGCTAGCTATTAGCATCTAATTGATGCTCTTATGAACTTACAAGGAACCACTATAGACCAAGGGGTTAAAATTTTCAAGCTGGCTGAAGCCAAATGATATATAATCATTATAAATAATTCCAATCTATTAATGTAGGAGAAAGATAATGCTGCAGTGGCTAGAACATTCTCCAGGTTTGTTAACATATATCAAGCGTCCACAGTAGTGCCTGGCACATTTGAATGTTTAAAAAATTCAAGCTGTTACATTTATACTTTTATTATTAGATAAACTAGTAGACATAACCACCGAAAAGACAAAAGCTATATTTAATTTATCTTTCTACAAAACCATATCACACTATAATAGGTGCTTAACCAATTATCTCTTGAAAAAAAAATACAGGGACAATTTTTTTAATAAATGAGAAACAATGGCTTAAAATTTTCTTAGCTATAAAATGGTACAAAGACATAAAAAGGACTTTTGGAGATAACTATAACTAAATAAAAATTAAGACAAAAACAAATTAGTGAATTATTTAATGCTAAACAAAATTGCTTTAAAAGTAGGTTGGTTGTTTTAGCCATCCTAAGGCAGTTTTTCAATTAAATCTGAAAAAGATAAAGGTAAGGACAATAAAAATATTAAGAGATAGTCCACAAATATTATAAAGTATACTGTTTTAATGATATGGTTAGCCACACACTCCTAGAAGAATTATTAGGAAGAAGAAAAAAAATAAACAGCATGAATTTACCTGCCTAAAGTTAAGCTAGGATAAGAAGGGTAATCCTTGAGAGAATACACTGTACAAGAGAAATCTTTTCCAGTTATCATCAAAAGACACACAAAAAATCTTTTCTTTAAGATTTCATTCAACTCAAGAGAAGGAAAATAGGTCTATAGAAAAATAAAGAGTTCATAGCCATTAACTTTTGTAGTAGAAGTACAATTTCAAAATAAAGCATTATATTGTGTAGCGGTATTTTACATTTTTATATGAGAAAATGTGAGCTATTCATTCATTTTTTTCTTATCCCTTAAACGAACCAAAGAAATTAAGACCTCACCTAAGGCATATAGTTCTATAATTTTTTACTTGCAAGCTTACAATAAACTGATAACACTTCCCTCTGGAGTATGCTTTATAATCTTGATAAAATGATTTGACTCGCCCCACAGTGATGCTGTAAGTTTCACTATAAAACAGGTTAACATACCTATAACAGTATAGTCCTACATTCTCTAATGGCATGAGTATGACCAATCTATTTTTATTGAAATTATTTAATTTTGGAGGCCTAAGTTAATACCTCCTTGCCTTAGGAGGATAATATGATGTTTATGCTTAGGAACCAGGAGATGATAAATTTAGCCATTATATTCAGCCTTTATATAACCATGCATTACCTTTCAGTTGCTGTGCTGCTTATCAGAGCCTTAAGCTATTTCTCTGCAAAACAAATATGCATATCCTACATTTACAAACTATTTTGTCCATGCTGTGTTCTTAATTTTTGTACTTGAACTTATTACATACGGCAAAGAATGTAATTAATTCACTAAATACATACTTACTGCTTATTGCTTAAATTCTATGTGCCAAGCCCTATGTTGTCCTTGTGGAATCCATAATCAACAATGGAGATGTTGAATCTGCCTTTGCAGTCTTTATGTCTAGGTGAGGCAGCACACTAGGAAGTTGGTAATCACAACATGGTGTGATAAGTTAAATGTGCTTGTAAAGTTAGCCATATTAAAGACTTGGCAAAGTCAGCAGCAGTACTTACGATTGGGATGTCAGAAAACATAGCTCAACAGAACTGATCTCCTAGGACACTAAAACCAGTGGTTTCTCAACAGAGGGAAATTTTGTGCCCCCTCACCCTCCCCTCACCATCCAAAAGCTATTTGACAATATCTGCAGACACTTTTTACTACTGACATCTAACGGGAAAAGACCAGAGATTTTGCTAAACATCCTGCATTCTATAGGAGAGCCTCCAAATCCCCCACGCCCCAACAATTATTTGTCTCAAAATGTCAGTAAAATCTAGATTGAGAAATCTTGCATTAAACCAAGTATACTAAAGTCTAAGGGCCATGCCATTGATTTGCTCTTTTGGAGAGCTTTGAATTTAAGTTGCTCAATTTAGGTCTGTAAAACAGAAGTATATTCTTTGTCACCAATAAAATGCACGATTACTAAATGCTATCTGGGGAGAATACTTGTTTTAATAGATGCCCTTAACCATACTGTTTTAAGTCTAAATGTAAATAAAGGCATAGGCAATGGTTTTTTGTCTTTTTTGGTTTGCTGTACTTAAAATCTCCAGCTTTTGTACCAGAAGAACAACCTTAGAGTGGTCATAACAATTTCTAGGTGATTCGTTTACTTTTTACTTTCTCTCTGACCAAAAAAAAAAAAAAAAAAGAGCTTTGGAAGTTTTTCTTCTACTTGTTTCTCTGAACTATCTCTGCTAAAACTGAGAATCTCCTGATGTTATTTGCATAGTTCAACTGAAATGGTCATTGGACAAACATCCCAAGATGGGGTCTCATGTCTTGACTAGCTTACATCTTTTTCTCCAAATCAGCAACCCAAAGATGTTCTGTTCTCTTCAATCAAATCAATATGAATCACTTTTCCTCTATTTAGCTTTCAGTTGTTTGCTTGGTATTGCTAGCTGTTTCATTCAGTCACTGTACAGTCTTGTAAAGTACTACTTTGAGAGATGTCTTTGAATGATAAAGTGCTGTACATGTAAAAGTGATTGTTGATTTTGTTGCCTGCTTCCTGCAGGGGCTCTGACATGATGGAATGCCTGGCCTGGAGCTGCCAGTTATCCCTGCCAATCATTGGCCACACGATATCTCTGTCGTCTTCCAATACCATCAAATTATGGTAGGTTCAACAGTTATTTTTTATAAAACCCTTTTGAGGCTGATTATAATTGTCATTCGTATTTCTTTCAGTTACCAAAAAGCATAAATCTATAGAACCATTACTAACCTGAGGTATATTTTAAAAAATTGAAGCCATATTTCTGACCTTGAGATTTCAATTTTTTCTTCCATTTTTTAGGCCACCAAATAATAGGGTAGGGGGAATATCTGTTTTAGAAAAAACAAAAACCCTTAAAACCAGTATGTATTTTTAAAATACTCACTATATGCAAAACATTGCATTGGATATTGAGAAATATTTAAAAATAAATAAGCTAGTCTCTTGTCACACTGAATTGACTGTGATCTAGACATGAGAAAGCCACTTCCTTCAAAAGCCTTTTGACAGCTACAAAGAAGACTGGATGCTGAAATGCTGTTGCAAGACATCTCCTACACTTTTATATCATTGCGTGCCAGCAGAAAATTGACAAAATCAGCAGGATTAAGGAGCAGATTAGTGGAGGAAAAGAGGGAGTTACAAAAATGAGATTGAAAATGTAGGTTTAACTGATATCACACAGAACATTGAAACTCATGTTAAGGAGTTTGGACATCTCTCGGAAAATGTAATGGTCTCATTAAAAAATTGAGCAAGAAAGAAGGATGATAGTTGTCGAAATAGGTCTGTGGCCATTTTTTGTCATGATCTTTAGTGGGTTCTCATAACTTTTTCTTACCTAGAAATGACTTAGGACAACCACAATTAAAGCTGCTTAGTAAGAATATTTGAGATTAAGCACAGAAAATTTGTATGTGTGGGAAGAGAAATTATAATTTCAGTATGAAACATGGTTTTATTTTTCACAATGCTTGGCTCATTGAATCAGCTATGAATCTACCTAACTATATATTTATTCAGTGCATATTTCTTTGGGCACTTTGAAAAAATGGGGTTTAGATTTGAATTAGTGATAAGGATATCACTAATGAATGCTCAGAAGTAAAAGACATGCCGTCTTAGCTATAATATCACAGAGCTATAATATTTAAACAATTATAAGGAATATAAGTATGCCATTTGATTTAATAAGACAGGTGTAAATACATATATTTGGAAGATGATATTTATTCATTCACTCTATAAATATTTACTGAACACAGACATTATTTTAGGTATTAGGTCTGCAGTAGAACCAAGCCGGAAAAACTACTGCTGTTATTGAGCTTTCATTCTGGTGAGTGAGATGGACAAAAGCCAGTTTGGATAAGTGTAACATACAAGTTTGTAAAAGATGAATAAGTATGTTGTATTGATATATAAGTGAATGATAATAAGTGTTCAGAGGAAAAACTAAGGCAAGAAGGGAGAGAGGCCCCATGGGAGCTGGGGGTTCCAGTTTATATATTTAATAATGTATAATTACTGAGAAGTTAGCATTTGATCAAGCCCTAAATGTAGAAAGGGAGAAAGTGATATCTGCAGGAAAAATGTTGTGAGTGGAAAAAAGAACAACTGTAAATCAATGAAGTGGGAGCATATCTGGCCAGTTAGGAACAGGAAGTGTTACCAAAGACAAGTTCCTGTGTCCTGTGCACAGTGTGGCCAAACAAACTAAAACGTCAGAGTTTGGAACAGAGAAAGGTTTATTGCAGGGCCATTCAAGGAAATGGGTGGCTACTGCCTAAAAAACCTCCGAGCTCCTCAAAGGGTTTCAGCAAAGCACTTTTAAAGGCAAGGTGAGGGAGGGGTATGGTTAGTTGTTGCAGACTTCTTGGTGTCAGAATCCTTTGTTCTTGCAGCTATCCACCTAGGTCAGGTCACGATGTTCCTGTAAACCTCCAGCAAAACAAATGTTATTCTCTGTTCTGCAACTTTTTATCTCTATATTAATGGACTCTTAGAGGCCAGAGCCCTGAGCATAGGCTACCTTGTATATTGCAGGCTGTAGGCAACATTCTTATACAAAAGGTACAAAGCCAGCATGACTAAGCACAGGCAACAAAGCACAAAGGTTAAAACAAAAGGAACAGATCTAATATGGAGTCAGATATGTTCTTCCCTATTACAGAAGAAGGCTTTCTTGACTGGATAGAACAACAAAAGAGGAGAGTGCAAAAAGGTGAGACCCAAAATGCACACATGGCCGTGGCTGTCTAAAGAGATGGTTTAAGATGTTAGATGTCATTTTACAAAGTTTAGGGTTTACATTGATGAGATGAAAAGCCATTGGAGGTATTGAAGAAGGTAAATGAAATGACTGGACCCATATAGTGCCAGGATTACTCTACTTTTTTGTTAAGAATAGAATGAAGGCAGCAAATACAGAAGTAGGGAAACCAATTAAGAGGCTACTACAATGATCCAGACAAGAGAAAATGTTAGCTTGGATCAGAGAGATGGTGAGAAGAGGTCAGATTGCTAATGATCAGATGTGGATTTACGGGAAAAGAAGGTAAATAAGATTAATAATATTGTCAAAGTGTTTAGTGTTAACAACTCCAAGAATGGAATTGCTATCTATCAGTATGGAGAAGACTGAAGAAGGGTGTTTTGAGGCGTTGACCAGGAGTACAGCTAATGTTGAGATTTCTCTTAAATATTATTAATAAGCATCTAAATAACAATAAGTTTTAATGCCAAATAACCAGATGGGTCCATAAGTCTGAATTTCAGGGGAATGAAATGTCAGTGAAGAGATAGCATTTACACACATGTTAATAAGTGATTACAACAGAGGTGAGTGTAAATGGTCAAGATTAGAGGAGACACAAATAAATTCTGGGGCACTCTGACAAGCATAGAAGATGACAAAGGAATTGCTGCAATATAAAAGAAATGGTCTACAGAGGAGGCAAACATAGAAAAGAAAACCACTCTTAGAGGATTCCCACTAAATAATTTGAGTAAATGAATAAATACATGATTGAATACGATTAATAATAGTGTTATTTGATTTAGAAACCATAAAATACTTGGTTTTTCCCCTTTTTGTCACTGTCATATTCTGACCTCGAGGTTATTAAAGCTTAGTCATTGAAAAATTGGTGCCTCATTTATTGTTTCCCTCTTCATCCACATTTCTGTCATCATCATGAGCAAATCCATCATTGTCATAGATAATGCATCCAACAGTCTAGCCTCCTTACTCCTTGACCTAATTACTGTTAGCAGATTTCACTTTCATTCTGCTACATCCATCCATTGCCAGAGTCACAATTTGGATCTTGCCATACAAGGGGCTATTCCACTTAAGAAATCCTTAACTTTAATATTCCATCCTGGGATAACAGTTCATGTAATACTAAAACCAAAAGTATTCCTATAAAAATAAAAATAAAGCAGATTTGGATTCCCTTATGAATATCTTTATTTCCAGATTAATAAAACACAGTCCTGTGCTTTTAACAACTCATAATTATTGTAATTTTAATTGTTACTCTTATTTGTTATTATTATTGTTAGGCGGCAGAGTACTGTGGCTAATTGTGTGTAAAAGTCTCTATCATTAACCTAATTTTCCAGTATTATCTGTATTATGGATTTACAGTTCCTTCTGCCCAGCTGTTAGGGCTCCCAGTTTAGGACCAGAACCACATCTTATAAAAGCACTTTGGGACTCAGGCCACAGTTGATGTTGTGACATTGCAATAAAGGGCCTGAGCCAGTGGGTGACCTGGTTCAATTATTCATTGTAAAATCATATCTGTGTCATTGCAGTTTGGCAGTTACTTATCGAAGGCAATAACTTTTTTCAGCTTCTTTTCTTCAGTAGTGGGCTGGGACCTATCCCCCATCTAGCATCATTACACGGAGACCAAACTACCTAATCTTGAGCCAAGCAGGCTTGTGGATTTACCTCCTCACTATTTTGCATTTCTTTCACCTTACATTTGACAGAGATGTTTCTCTTGCATTTTAGCTGAATTTACCATTTTTAGCCATTCTATATTTTTACAGAGTACCTATCCTTGCTATTTCTTTGGGGTTTCAAAGGCAATTTATACCTGTTTCATCCACAGAATTGAAAGTATAAAAACAAAATAAGTTTCTCAGCAGAAAAAAAAAACTATTCTTGATTCTTAAAGAAATAAATTCCCATGGTTTTTAATGAAAATGATGCTATGTAATGTAATGGAAAATAACATCAGTAATAACTAAACATTAAATGCGGGAAGAATTCTCAGAGAACTTTTCTTATTACATCCATCAGTGTCAGTCACCACCATCACGTTTAACCACAATTGAGGAAAAAGAATAGCTTAAGAGGCCTCTAGGATGGCTTTCAGGTCTGTGGTTTTCACAATTCTTAGAAAGATATTAAGAGTAAAACTACCAAAAGGACAACTTAGTGAATTTGAACTATTTAATTCCAAAGAAATGCAAGCTTGTTTTAAAACTATATGTTTCTTTTTTTTTTTTAACATCTTTATTGGAGTATAATTGCTTTACAATGGTGTGTTAGCTTCTGCTTTATAACAAAGTGAATCAGCTATACATATACATATATCCCCATATCTCTTCCTTCTTACATCTCTCTCCCACCCTCCATATCCCACCCCTCTAGGTGGTCACAAAGCACTGAGCTGATCTCCCTGTGCTATGCGGCTGCTTCCCACTAGCTATCTATTTAACATTTGGTTGTGCATATATGTTCATGCCACTCTCTCACTTCATCCCAGCTTACCTTTCCCCTTCCCCGTGTCCTCAAGTCCATTCTCTACATCTGTATCTTTCTTCCTGTCCTGTCTCTAGGTTCTTCAGAACCTTTTTTTTTTTTTTTTAGGTTCCATATATATCTGTTAGCATATGATATTATTTTTTCTCTTTCTAACTTACTTCACTCTGTATGACAGACTCTAGGTCCATCCACCTCACTACAAATAACTCAATTTCGTTTCTTTTTATGGCTGAGTAATATTCCATTGTATATATGTGCCACATCTTTATCCATTCATCTGTCAACGAACACTTAGGTTGCTTCCATGTCCTGGCTATTGTAAATAAAGCTGCAATGAACATTTTGGTACATGACTCTTTTTGAATTATGGTTTTCTCAGGGTATATGCCCAGTAGTGGGATTGCTGGGTCGTATGGTAGTTCTATTTTTAGTTTTGTAAGGAACCTCCATACTGTTCTCCATAGTGGCTGTATCAATTTACATTCCCACCAACAGTGCAAGAGGGTTCCCTTTTCTCTACACCCTCTCCAGCATTTATTGTTTGTAGATTTTTTGATGATGGCCATTCTGACTAGATTGAGGTGATATATCATTGTAGTTTTGATTTGCATTTCTCTAATGATTAATGATGTTGAGCATCCTTTCATGTATTTGTTGGCAATCTGTATATCTTCTTTGGAGAAATGTCTATTTAGGTCTTCTGCCCATTTTTGGATTGGGTTGTTTGTTTTTTTGATATTGAGCTGCATGAGCTGCTATGTATATTTTGGAGATTAATCCTTTCTCCATTGCTTCATTTACAAATATTATCTCCCATTCTGATGGTTGTCTTTTCATCTTGTTTATGGTTTCCTTTGCTGTGCAAAAGCTTTTAAGTTTCATTAGGTCCCGTTTGTTTCTTTTTTGTTTTTATTTCCATTTCTCTAGGAGGTGGGTCAAAAAGGATCTTGCTATGATTTTTGTCACAGAGTATCTGCTTATGTTTTCCTCTAAGAGTTTTATAGTGTCTGGCCTTACATTTGGGTCTTTAATCCATTTTGAGTTTATTTTTGTGTATGGTGTTAGGGAGTGTTCTAATTTCATTCTTTTACATGTAGGTGTCCAAATTTCCCAGCACCACTTATTGAAGAGGCTGTCTTTTCTCCATTGTATATTCTTGCCTCCTTTATCGAAAATAAGGTGACCATATGTGCATGGGTTTATCTCTGGGCTTTCTATCCTGTTCCACTGATCTATATTCCTGTTTTTGTGCAAGTACCATACTGTCTTGATTACTGTAGCTTTGTAGTATAGTCTGAAGTCAGGGAGCCTGATTCCTTCAGCTCCGTTTTTCTTTCTCAAGATTGCTTTGGTTATTCAGGGTCTTTTGTGTTTCCATACAAACTGTGACTTTTTTTTCTAGTTCTGTGAATAATGTCATTGGTAGTTTTACAGGGATTGCATTGAATCTGTAGATTGCTTTGCATATAATGGTCATTTTCACAATTTTGATTCTTCCAATCCAAGAACATGGTATATCTCTCCATCTGTTTGTATCATCTTTAATTTCTTTCATCAGTGTCTTATAGTTTTCTGCATACAGATCATTTTTCTCCTTAGGTAGTTTTATTCCCAGGTATTTTATGCTTTTTGTTACAATGGTACATGGGAGTGTTTCCTTAATTTCTCTTTCAGATTTTTCATCAGTAGTGTATAGGAATGCAAGAGATTTCTGTGCATAAATTTTTTATCCTGCTACTTTACCAAATCCATTGACTAGCTCTAGTAGCTTTTCGGTAGCAACTTTAGGATTCTCTATGTATAGTATCATGTCATCTGCAAACAGGGAGAGCTTTACTTCTTCTTTTCCAATTTGGATTCCTTTTATTTCTTTTTCTTCTCTGATTGCTGTGGCTGAAACTTCCAATACTATGTGGAAGAATACTGATGAGAGTGGACATCCTTGTCTTGTTCCTGATCTTAGTGGAAATGGTTTCAGTTTTTCACCATTGAGAACTATGTTGGCTGTGGATTTGTCATATATGGCCTTTATTAGGTTGAGGAAAGTTCCGTCTATGACTACCTTCTGGAGGGTTTTTATCATAAATAGGTGTTGAATTTGTTGTAAGCTTTTTCTGCATCTATTGAGATGATCATATGGTTTTTCTCCTTCAATTTTTTAATATGGTGTATCACATTGATTGATTTGTTTATATTGAAGAATCCTTGCATTCCTGGGATAAACCCCACTTGATCATGGTGTATGACCCTTTTAATGTGCTGTTGGATTCTGTTTGTTAGTATTTTGTTGAGGGTTTTTACATCTGTGTTAATCAGTGATATTGGCCTGTAATTTTCTTTCTTTGTGATATCTTATTCTGGTTTTCGTATCAGGGTGGTGGTGGCCTCATAAAATGAGTTTCAGAATGTTCCTCCTGCTGCTATATTTTGGAAGAGTTTGAAAAGAATAGGTGTTAGCTCTTCTCTAAATGTTTGATAGAATTCTCCTGTGAAGCCATCTGGTTCTGGGCTTTTGTTTGTTGGAAGATTGTTAATCACAGTCTCAATTTCAGTGCTTGTGATTGGTCTGTTTATATTTTCTATTTCTTCCTGGTTCAGTCTTGGAAGGTTGTGCTTTTCTAAGAATTTCTCCATTTCTTCCACGGTGTCCATTTTATTGTCATATAGTTGCTTGTAGTAATCTCTCATGATCCTTTGTATTTCTGCAGTGTCAGTTGTTACTTCTCCTTTTTTATTTCTAATTCTATTAATTTGAGTCTTCTTCCTTTTTTTCTTGACGAGTCTAGCTAATGGTTTATCAATTTTGTCTATTTTCACAAAGAGCCAGCTTTTAGTTTTATTAATCTTTGCTATTTTTTCCTTCATTTCTTTTTCATTTATTTCTGATCTGATCTTTATGATTTCTTTCCTTCTCCTAACTTTGGGGTGTTTTTGCTCTTCTTTCTCTAATTGCTTTAGGTGGAAGGTTAAGTTGTTTGTTTGAGATGTTTCTTGTTTCTTGATGTAGGATTGTAGTGGTATAAACTTCCCTCTTAGAACTGCTTTTGCTGCATCCCATAGGTTTTGGGTTGTCATGTTTTCATTGTCATTTGTTTCTAAGTATTTTTTTTTATTTTCTCTTTGATTTCTTCAGTGATGTCTTGGTTATGTAGTAGTGTATTGTTTAGCTTTCATGTGTTTGTATATTTACAGATTTTTCCTGTAATTCATGTCTAGTCTCATAGTGCTGTGGTAAGCGAAGATACTTGATACGATTTCAATTTTCTTAAATTTATCAAGAGTTGATTTGTGACCCAAGATATGATCTATCCTGGAGAATATTTAAAGAGCACTTGAGAGGAAAGTGTATTCTGTTGTTTTTAATGGAATGTCCTATAAATATCAATTAAGTCCACCTTGTTTAATGTATCATTTAAAGCTTGTGTTTATTTATTTATTTTCATTTTGGATGATCTGTCCATTGGTGAAAGTGTGGTGTTAAAGTTCCCTAGTATGATTGTGTTACTTTCGATTTCCCCTTTTATGGCTGTTAGCATGCCATTTGTATTGAGGTGCTCCTATGTTGGGTGCATAAATATTTACAATTGTTATATCTTTTTCTTGGATTGATCCCTTGATCATTATGTAGTGTCCTTCTTTGTCTCTTGTGATAGCCTTTTTTTTAAAGTCTATTTTGTCTGATATGAGAATTGCTACTCCAGCTTGCTTTTGATTTCCATTTGCATGGAACATCTTCTTTCCATCCCCTAACTTTCAGTCTGTATGTGTCCCTAGGTCTAAAGTGGGTCTCGTGTAGACAGTATATATACACGTCTTCTTTTGTATCCATTCAGTCAGTCTACGTCTTTTGGTTGGAGCATTTAATCCATTTACATTTAAGGTAATTATCGATATGTATGTTCCTGTTACCATTTTCTTAATTTTTGGGGTTTGTTATTGTAGGTCTTTTCCTTCTCTTGTGTTTCCTGCCTGGTGAAGTTCCTTTAGCATTTGTTGTAAAGCTGGTTGGGTGGTGCTGAATGCTCTTAGCTTTTGGTTGTCTGTAAAGGTTTTAATTTCTCTGTTGAATCTCAATGACATTTTTGCTGGGTAGAGTAATCTTTGTTGTAGGTTTTTCCCTTTCATCACTTTACATATGTCCTGCCACTCCCTTCTGGTTTGCAGAGTTTCTGCTGAAAGTTCAGCTGTTAACCTTATGGGGAGTCCGCTGTATGTTTTTTTTTTTTTTTTTCCCTTGCTGCTTTTAATATTTTTTCTTTGTATTTAATTTTTGATAGTTTGACTAATATGTGTCTTGGCATGTTTCTCCTTGGATTTATCCTGTATGGGACTCTCTGTGCTTCTTGGAATTGATTGACTATTTCCTTTCCCATATTAAGGAAGTTTTCAACTATAATCGCTTCAAATATTTTCTTAGTCCCTTTCTTTTTCTCTACTTCTTCTGGGACCCCTATAGTTCGAATGTTGGTGCATTTAATGTTGTCCCAGAGGTCTCTGAGTATGTCCTCAATTCTTCTTATTCTTTTTTCTTTATTCTGCTCTGCAGTAGTTATTTCAAACTTTTTATCTTCCAAATCACTTATCTGTTCTTCTGCTCCATTTATTCTGCTATTGATTCCTTCTAGAGAATTTTTAATTTCATTTATTGTGTTGTTCATCATTGTTTGTTTGCTCTTTAGTTCTTCTAGTTCTTTGTTAAACGTTTCTTATATTTTCTCCATTCTAGTTCCAAGATTTTGGATCATCTTTACTATCATAACTCTGAATTCTTTTTCAGGTAGATTGCCTATTTCCTCTTCATTTGTTTGGTCTGGTAGGTTTTTTAACTTGATCCTTCATCTGCTGTGTGTTTCTCTGTCTTCTTATTTTGCTTAGCTTACTGCGTTTGGGGTCTCCTTTTCGTATGCTGCAGGTTAGTAATTCCCGTTGTTTTTGGTGTCTGCCTCTAGTGGCTAAGGTTGATTCAGTGGGTTTTGTAGGCTTCCTGGTGGAGGGGGCTTGTGCCTGTGTTCTGGTGGATGAGGCTGGATCTTGTCTTTCTGGTGGGCAGGACTGCGTCCAGTTGTGTGTTTTGGGGTGTCTGTGACCTTATTATGATTTATAGGTAGCCTTTCTGCTAATGGGTGAGGTTGTGTTCTTGTCTTTCTAGTTGTTTGACATAAGTTGTCCAGCACTGTAGGTTGCTGGATGTTGATTGGAGCTAGGTCTTAGCATTGAGGTGTAGATCTCTGGGAGATCTTTTGCTTGATATTACGTGGAGCCAGGAGGTCTCTGGTGGATCAGTGTCATGAACTCGGCTCTCATGCCTCAGAGGCACAGGTCTGACACCTAGCCAGAGCACCAAGACCCTGTCAGCACCACGGTCAAGTACATGTGCATTTTCTTGCCTTTTGGGAAGTCTGAGGTCTTCTGCCAGCATTCAGTAGGTGTTCTGTAGGAGTTGTTCCACATGTAGATGCATTTCTGATGTATTTGTGGGGAGGAAGGTGATCTCCAAGTCTTACTCCTCTGCCATCTTGAAAATCTTGTTACATGTTGTTTTTGAAAAGGCTCCTGACAGAAGATAGAGATACAGCCAAAGGTGCTGCATGCGGTGCTAACTCTCTAGTTCCATGGGGTCCCAAAACTATATGTTTCTTAAAGATAAAATATGCTCCTTATATTTCAGGGAAACATATTAATTCAGTAAGTTATGTAACAGGGTTTTGTTCCTATAGAGTATCTGAGTTATTTCCTCGTCACTTGGTTCAAATTTTAGTTAATTACACCTTGATTAGTGTATCCATTCTTATTGTAAATTAGTCATATTTCTCTAGAATTCACTTGGAGCTTTCATCTCACAACAGAGAAGCAAAATTTCATTTTGGCATTATTTTTGTTGGTATCGTACTTTACTGATAACATTTGTTTGCCTATAAATAATATTTTGTGCAGTATTGCAGTTTCACATTAGTAGCCTTTCACTTTTTCAAGCACAGAAAACCTTGATGGTTTTTAAAAAAAGAAGCAGTAGAGTAAAAATGGAGTATTTGAAATGAGAAGAAAATTGCTATGAATCGCAAATATTGCAAGATATATTGCTGTCACACAAGATCACTTCTATAAACATCTGTCTACATGTTTTCTCCAGAAGTATTTTCTATATAAATTACATATTGTCAGGCTTATATCATATTTCATGCCCTAAGAGCTTTTGCCAGATCTTGCAGCTGTAATAAATAACAATCAGGAGATGCTGTTAAAAATTACCCAACTACAAATTTAACTGTTTAACTAATAGACTCCCACTTAAAGACAAATGTTCTGCTTTTCTTGGGTTTAAAGCTTAAATAAACTTAAGGATATTTCTATAGCACTTATTATTTTTGTCAAGAGCAGTTCATTTTTCCTGAACTGAGAATAATCTGAGATTTATTCATGCTTAGTTTCTATGATCCTATTCATCTCAGGATAAGTATAAAAAATCTTTAGTATTTAAGATTACTATTAGAAGAATAAATACAGTCTCTTAAAAAAAAAAAAAACAAAAAAAAAACTAACTCTTATTGTTTGACATTTAGCAATTTCCAAAACTTTACCTGTAAAATATTTATCAGTCTTAGGGATTCCAGAGTTAATTTACTGCATGCTGCCACTTCATTTTCCTAAAGTTATAACCAAATTGACCACTACCAAGGTTAGCTAAAAAAAGTAATACAAAAATGTGGGGAAGGATAGTATGAAAAAGATAGCATTTTTCTCTTTCTTTATCTTATGTCATCAACTGTTTATTGATGATAAACAATCTACTACTATCTACTACTCACTTGCCAGCTTTTCATCTGTTGGGTTATGAAGAATGAGTTCTCCATGTCTTTAGTTTTTCTGAAGCAGCTGTTTCTAGTATATTTTCCAGGGGCATCTAAATTCAGGGTACATTCAACACCTCCAGATTTATTTAAATACCAAAATATTCTTTGGAAGAAAATCATGAGACAGTAGTTATTCTCAGAGTATAATTTTGTAAACATGTATTAAGGTGGTAGTTAGATTTAGTTCTTTCTCTTTTTTTCCTAAATGCCAAATGATAGGTTCTATTCAACCAGTTTGGTTTTGGTCAGGAACACATGCTTCCTCATCAATTCATCATCAGTAATTAATTTTTATGGTGAGAGTAGACATTTCATATCTCAAATCTCAATTTGAGCTAAAATCTAATTCTAATAAAAGAGGGATATGCAAATAATAAAGTATTGCTATAGGATTTATTTATTAAATACTGGCTAATTTTACTTTTCCCTCTTTGTCTCTGATTAAATTCCATATATATTCATTCAGCAAACATTCATTGAGCAGTTTTTATATATAAGGCACTGTGCAAAATGATAGTGATGTGGGACACAAAGGTGATTCACCCTAGCTCTTAAGAACCCCTATGCTAGTGGGAAAGACAGACTTCTAAATAAACACAGAAATAAAACAAAATCTTAAGTGCAACTCAATGAATGCTTTAATAGGGTTGTGAAAGAGTCTATGAGAATAAGAGAGAATGGCTAAATTAGGCCTAATGTGAAAATAAGGCCATGTTTTAGGGTTATAGTGTCTACTTCACCTTAGAAACCTAGATCACCTTCATCATTATGCATGCAGACTCTGAGCAGGGCAAAAAGAAGGTGGAACTTAAGCAGAGTCATCCAACTAACTAGTACAATTCCAAATTGTACTACTTTAAATTTAAACCCAGTACAAATTGTAAATTTAAGCCCAGTGTTAAATTTCTTCCTCTCTAGCAATTTTTGCTATATTTCTATCCTTTTAAAAGTTGTTTTAAATTCAGTTTTTGTTTTCATCAATGGAAATGCTCTTCCAATTTACCTATGGACAGACTTATTCTTTTTCTTTCCACTAAAAGTTAGTATCACAAATTTTATAACAATTAGTAGGTTTTTGTTTTACAATGGAATTAAATTAGTATTAAAAACATAATCAGCCACCATTGTAAGGCAATTATACTTCAATAAAGATGTTTAAAAAAAAAAAAATAATCAGCATTGTATCAACTTACCCTGAAAGTATAATGTCCTGAAATGTAACCAGTAATTTATTTGTTTGTTCATTTAAAAAATAAATTACCCACGGAAAAAAGAACTAAATTACTTACAAAATACTGATTGACTGGAAGAATATAAATGCACTTTCTATATGTTTTTTTTTTTTTTTCTGCTATGAGATTGGAGCAGAAGTGTGGATAAAGTGATATTTGCATTCAGGCTTAAAATATACCTCAAGGTTTATATTCAGATATAAGTATATCTGAAGTTTGTAATTTAGACAGTTTTTAAAATATAATGAAAATTTCTAGTCCAGACAAAATAACATAGACCCACTTTCCCCTGCTAATTCAAACTAAGCAGAAGTATAAACTCTGAATATGGTGCAAATGGCAACAAAAAGAGAACTGTGAAAGATATTAAGAGGAAGGCAAACTGATTTGGGGATCCAGGACCAGGGAAACAGCACAAGAGCAGGAGGTCTTACATTCTTCCACCTTACAGAAGAAGGGCTTGCAGATCCAGCCTGCCCTGGCCCCAAACTTAGCAGTAGAAGACAGCCCATATAAGATAATTCTTCCCCTTAACAGAGTAGGACTTCCTCTGGCAACCTCAAGAGACCTGACACTGATAAGTGGGATAGTTGAGACCCTGCCAAAAATAAGCAGCCAGAGGAACACTCAGCAAAGAAATAGAAGCTGTAATAAGGTACTAAGTGGAAATTATACAACTGAAAACTAAAATAAATAAGATCTCACTGGGTGGGCTTGCTAGTAGAGAGGAGATGTCAGAAACTTGACATTAGACAATGCAATTCACCCAACTGTAATAACAAAGAGTAAATAGACTGAGAAAAAAATGAAGAGTCTCAGGGATGTAAAAAGAACAAAAGTCCTAACAGTTCTATGACAAGAATCCCATAAAAAATAAGTAAAAGAGTGAGGCTGAATTTTCTTCATTATTGAAGAAATAATGGCTGTAAACTTAACAAATTCGCTGACAGTCACAAACACAAAGATCTAAGAAACTGAGCAAATCTCACACAAGATAAACCCAAATAAATCTATTTCAAGATATATCTTGCACTTTAAAAAATTAAAGACAAACAAAAAACTTGAAAGCAGCCAAAGAGAAATAATGCTATCCTTATAGGAGAATACCATTTGCGATGACAGTTGTTTTCTCATCAGAAATCATGGAGGTCAGAAAGAAGTGGCACACTATCTTTCAAGTGTTGAAAAAAAAAAAAACTGTCAATCACAAAATCTATATCCATTAATGAAGAGTCTTTCTCATATGAAGAAAAACTAAAATAATTTGTCACTAGCAGACCTATCTATCTTTAAAGATTGGCTGGAGGAAGTTCTTCAAATGAAAAGTAATGATAAAAGAAAAATCTTAGAACATCATAAAGGAAAAAGTTGTGAAAAGAACTATGTCAGGAATGACTGAGATGTGACCTAAGGACCTCCAATGTTGCTGCTTGGGCTGAACTTTTGCAAAACATTCTAAATTAAAACTGCTGAAAGTTTGCTGAGTTGCCAAAAGGAAAAATAATGCTGAGAACTGGAACTTTTCTGGACTAAAGAAAACATAGTAACGATGAGCTGCATTCCATAACTCAATTGTATATATAGAACAATTTTACTCTCCAATCCAAATTCTTGGTAAGCAACTTGCATAAAGCTGCATTAACTTTCCACTTTTCCCATAAAACCCTCTACCCATCTTCCTCTGGTAGGATACTGTTCTGGGTTTCTCCATAATCTATAACCCTCGAATTGAAATTCTAAGAATCCAGATAAACTGTCTTTTTGCCTATTTATAGTCTGTAGTTATTTCTGTTGATGAAAGAAATAGCAAAAGAACCTAAAACAGACTGTTCTTTTCCTCATGTTTCATAAATTATATTGGATGATTGAAAAAATTAGACCATCGATACTCAAAAGAATGATATTTAAAAAGGAAGATGTTAAAGGGCATAGATGGAAGTGAGAGTTCCGTGCATCTTCAAAGTGGTAAAAAGTTAATATAAATCAGTGGCTATATGTCATATATGTATACTGTGATAATCAGAGCATTCACTATATAATCTATACAATGAGAGACATCAGAAACACTATAAACATAGAATTCTAGAAAAGATCAAATAACTATAGAAAGACAAGAAAAGAAAAATAGAGAATGAGGCCACATAAAACAAATAAAAAATAAACAATAAAATGGCAGACTTAAGTGCTCACATATCCATAATTAATTTAAATGTAAGTTCTGTGGCAGTAACAAAATCAAACTAGAAATAAATGACAGAATACAATAGGAGAATCTCAAGACATTTAGAAATTAAACAGTACACTACTAGTCAATTTGTAAAGAAAAGTTTTAAAGGAAATTTAAAACTACATAAATTGAACAAAAAAGAAAATAAAAAGTAATGTGTAATTCAGCTAAAGTAGTTCTAAAGAGGGAAATTTATAGCAATAAATGCTTACTTTAGAAACAAATATTTTAAATCAATAATCTAAGTTTCATCCTTAAAAAAATAGAAAGGAAGAGCAAAATAAATCCAAGGCAAGCAGAAGAAAGGAAATAATAAAGATTAAAACCAAAATTAAAAATAAGAAAATAGAAAAATTGATAAAAACAAAAAGCTAATTCTTTTAGAAAAAAATCAATAAAATTGACAAGACCCTGCCAATACAGACAATAATAAACAGAAGATGTGATATTAAGAGTGATGTAGATCACCAGTATTGAGTGAAACAGAAGATATAACTACAAATCTTGCAGCCATTACACAGATAGTGAAGGAATACTGGGAATAATTTTATACTCATAAATTTGACAGCTTAGGAAAAAATGATTATTTCCTCAAAATCCACAAACTACTAAATTCAATAAAGATGATATAGGCAATACAAGTAGCCCTATAACCATTAAAATTTTTAATCTTTAATTTAAATACTCCTAAAAATAAATCCCAGATTCAGTTGGTTTTACTGGTCAAAACTACCAAACATTTAAAACAGAAATTATCAATATAATAATTGTATGTGATCTCTTCAAGAAAATAGAAGAGGATGGAAAACTTCCCAGTTCATTTTCTGAGGTCAGTATTACTGTTATACTAAAACCAGACAAAGGTAGTACAAAAAAAAAAAAAAAAAAAAAACACACAGACTAATATCTCTTATGAATTTATATGCAAAATCCTCAACAAAATACTAGCAAACAGAATCCAGCAATGTATAAAAGAGAATAATACAGCTGATCAGAAATGCAATGCTTATTCAACATTCAAAAATCAAACATAATCGAGGGGGATTAACCAAGATGGCGGAGTAGAAGGACATGCTCTCACTCCCTCTTGGGAGAGCACCAGATTCACAACTGGCTGCTGGACAATCATCGACAGGAAAACACTGGAACTCACCAAGGAGGATACCCCACGTCCAAGGACAGAGGAGAAGCCACAGTGAGACGGTAGGAGAGGCACAATCAGAGTAAAATCAAATCCCATAACTGCTGGGTGGGTGACTCACAGACTGGCGAACACTTATACCACAGAAGTCCACCAACTGGAGTGAAGCTTCTGAGCCCCACATCAGGCTTCCCAACCTGGGGGTCTGGCAGCGGGAGGAGGAATTCCTAGAGAATCAGACTTTGAAGCCTAGTGGGAATTGATTGCAGGACTTCGACAGGACTGGGGGAAACAGAGACCTCACTCTTGGAGGGCACACACAAAGTAGTGTGCTCATCAGGACCCGGGGGAAGGAGCAGTGACCTAATAGGAGACTGAACCAGACCTACCTGCTAGTGTTGGGGGGTCTCCTACAGAGGCGGGGGGTGGCTCTGTTTCACCGTGGGGACAAGGACACTGGCAGGGGAGGTTCTGGGAAGAGCTGCTTGGCATGAGCCCTCCCAGAGTCTGCCATTAACCCCATCAAAGAGCCCAGGTAGGCTCCAGTGTTGGGTTGCCTCAGGCAAAACAACCAACAGGGAGGGAACCCAGCCCCACCCATCAACAGTTAAGTGGATTAAAGTTTTTTGGAGCTCTGACTGCCACAGCAACATTCAGCTCTACCCACCCCCAGAGCCTCCCATCAAGCCTCTTAGATAGCCTCAACCACCAGAGGACAGACAGCAGAAGCAAGAAGAACTACAATCCTGCAGGCTGTGGACCAAAAATCACAGAAAGATAGACAAGATGAAAAGGCAGAGGGCTATATATCAGATGAAGGAACAAGAAAAAAACCCAGAAAAACAACTAAATGAAGTGGAGATAGGCAAACTTCCAGAAAAAGAATTCAGAATAATGATAGTGAAGATGATCCAGGACCTCGGAATAAGAATAGAGGCAAAGATTGAGAAGATGCAAGAAATGATTAACAAA
Source organism: Eschrichtius robustus (assembly GCF_028021215.1). Taxonomy (NCBI): domain Eukaryota; kingdom Metazoa; phylum Chordata; class Mammalia; order Artiodactyla; family Eschrichtiidae; genus Eschrichtius; species Eschrichtius robustus. The sequence goes on along the minus strand of NC_090840.1, from coordinate 27,107,407 downwards.
GACATAGAAGAATTAAAGAACAAACAAACAAAGATGACCAATACAATAACTGAAATGAAAACTACACTAGAAAGAATCAACAGCAGAATAACTGAGGCAGAAGAACGGATAAGTGACCTGGAAAACAAAATGGTGGAATTCACTGCTGCGGAACAGACTAAAGAAAAAAGAATGAAAAGAAATGAAGACAGCCTAAGAGACCTCTGGGACAACATTAAACGCAACAACATTCGCATGATAGGGGTCCCAGAAGGAGAAGCAAGAGAGAAAGGACCCGAGAAAATATTTGAAGAGATTATAGTCAAAAACTTCCCTAACATGGGAAAGGAAATAGCTACCCAAGTCCAGGAAGTGCAGAGAGCCCCATACAGGATAAACCCAAGGAGAAACATGCCGAGACACATAGTAATCAAATTGACAAAAATTAAAGACAAAGAAAAATTACTGAAAGCAGCAAGGGAAAAACAACAAATAACATACAAGGGAACTCCCATAAGGTTAACAGCTGATTTCTCAGCAGAAACTCTACAAGCCAGAAGGGAGTGGCATGATATACTTAAAGTGATGAAAGGGAAGAACCTACAGCCAAGATTACTCTACCCAGCAAGGATCTCATTTAGATTTGATGGAGAAATCAAAAGCTTTACAGACACGCAAAAGCTAAGAGAATTCAGCACCACCAAACCAGCTCTACAGCAAATGCTAAAGGAACTTCTCTAAGTGGGAAACACAAGAGAAGAAAAGGACATGCAAAAACAAACACAAAACAATTAAGAAAATGGTCATAGGAACATACATATCGATAATTACCTTAAACGTGAATGGATTAAATGCTCCAACCAAAAGACACAGGCTTGCTGAATGGATACAAAAACAAGACCCATATATATGCTGCCTACCAGAGACCCACTTTAGACCTAGGGACACATACAGACTGAAAGTGAGGGGATGGAAAAAGATATTCCATGCAAATGGAAATCAAAAGAAAGCTGGAGTAGCTATACTCATATCAGATAAAATAGACTTTAAAATAAAGAATGTTACAAGAGACAAAGAAGGACACTACATAATGATCAAAGGATCAATCCAAGAAGAAGATATAACAATTATAAATATATATGCACCCAACATAGGAGCACCTCAATACATAAGGCAACTGCTAACAGCTATAAAAGAGGAAATTGACAGTAACACAATAATAGTGGGGGACTTTAACACCTCACTTACACCAATGGACAGATCATCCAAAATGAAAATAAATAAGGAAATAGAAGCTTTAAATGACACAATAGACCAGATAGATTTAATTGATATTTATAGGATATTCCATCCAAAAACAGCAGATTACACTTTCTTCTCAAGTGCGCAGGAACATTCTCCAGGATAGATCACATCTTGGGTCACAAATCAAGCCTCAGTAAATTTAAGAAAATTGAAATCATATCAAGCATCTTTTCTGACCACAATGCTATGAGATTAGAAATGAATTACAGGGAAAAAAACATAAAAAAGACAAACACATGGAGGCTAAACAATACGTTACTAAATAACCAAGAGATCACTGAAGAAATCAAAGAGGAAATCAAAAAATACCTAGAGACAAGTGACAATGAAAACACGACGACCCAAAACCTATGGGATGCAGCAAAAGCAGTTCTAAGAGGGAAATTTATAGCTATACAAGCCTACCTCAAGAAACAAGAAAAATCTCAAGCAAAAATCAAACATAATCTATTGTATCAATAAGACAAAGAAGAAAGATCATATGATTTTATTAATTGATATAGAAAAACATTTGACAAATTCCAACACCCATTCATTAAAAAAAAAACAAAACAGAACTTGGCAATTACCAATAGAAGGGAATTACCTAAATTCAATAAAAAACATTTAAAAAATCCTGCTGCTAATAACATGCTTAATGGTAAAATTTTGCATGCTTTCCTCCTAAGATCAGGAATAAACTAAGAATGTCCACTCTCATCACTTTTATTCAAACTTGTATCCACTTCAGTAGGACAAAAATAAAATAAAAGGCATACAGATTGAAAAGGAAGAAATTAAACTCTTTGCATTTGAAAATGACATGATTGTGTATGCAGAAAATCCACAAAAATATTGTAAAAATTATCTTAGAACTTTTAATAAGTGAGTTTAGCAGGGTTTTGGGATATAAAATCAACACACAAATATCAATTGCATTTTTACCTACTAAGAATGAACTAAGAATTTTTAAAACAAAATGTTATTTGCTATCACTCCAATAAAATAAAATACTTAGGTATTCACTTAGCAAAATATTTAAGAATTTCTCTGCATGCTGAAAATTACAAAATGGAGATGAAAGAAATACAAGAAACCTAAATAAATGGAGGGACACATTGTGGCCATGGCTTGGAAGTTTCAACATAGTAAACATGTCAGTTGATCTATGTGTCTAATGCAATTTCTACCAATACCCCCATAAGATTTTTTCATCGACATGTGTAAGCTTATTTCAAAATTTACGTAGAAAAGCACAGGCCATAATATAGTTAAATCAGTTTTGACGAAGAAGAATAAGGTGGGGGGACTCACTCTACCTGATATTAAGCCTTTCTGTATAACTACAGTGTCATTTGTAATGACAAAATTATAGACATCGTAAACAAATTTGTGGTTGCTAGGAATTAAGGATGTGGTACGTGGTTGGGAAGTGGAAGTAGTTACAAAAGGGCAACAGGAAGGATCCTGTGATGTTACCACTGTTTAGAATATTGACTCTAGCAGTGAATACATGAACCTAAACATGTGATTCAATTCTATGGAATTTAATTAACATGCACATAATTGCAAGTGAAACTGGGGAAATCTGAATAACATTGTTGGTTTGTATTTATGTCTGTATATTGATTGTGATATTATATTACAGATATGTAAAATATTACCTTTGGAGAAATTGGGTAATTTGTGCAAGAGATCTCTCTGTATTATTTTTTACAACTGTGTGTGAATCTATAGTTATCTTGATTAAAAATTCAATTAAAAATGTAATAAAACCTCACTGTAGGACCTGGAACGAGAAGGAATTCAAAAGAGCTTCTTGTATTACCTGCTCAGCTTCATCTTGTTCACTGTTTTAGAGAGAATTTTCACTGAATTAAAACCTCTTGAGGGTAAGTCCATATCTAATTCCTCTCTGTACCACTAAATCTGGCATAGAGTTTGTCACACAGCAAGTGCTCAAGAAATGTTTAATAAATAAATGAATGAAGCAGAAAAACAAACCTGTGAACATTCATTCACTTTAGCCTCATTTTATTGTATGAATTTTTCAGAGCTTTTCTAGGGATCAGGAAAAAATATTGAAATTTAACTTAACTTCTTGGAACTCATGTGCCAATAAGTAAACCTTAAAATTCCTGTTCGTTTAGCTCAAAGAAGATGAAATTGTGAATAAAGGAATTGACTCCAAATCCACACTCATTTCTCTAGTGTTTATTTCATCAGTAAATATTTACCAAGGGTAATCTGCAAATTTGTTACCTGATAATTAACCACATCTTAATTCAGGCACTTGTTAATTTATTATCCCATTTGAACTCATTTAAGGGAGAGGAATCAAAAAATAATTATAATTCAGTATTTGATAACTAATGGATCCTTGTCTTGGTGATTCACACCTTAATTTGAGACTCTGAAAAAGAATATTTTGATGAATATGCACAATTTTCTGTGTGAAACAGGAAAAAGATGGGGAGGGGCATATTTTGCTCCTTTTTTGTCCACTCTTCTATTAAAAAGGAGAAATAGAATGATTGAATTGTTCCATTCAGATAAAGGTAACATAAGAAAAAAAAAGGCAAATCATAATCAGTATCTCAGAATTCCTGGCTGATAAAAAGTGTAAGGTACCCTATATCGGTTGATAGAGAAGATAGTATTAGTTGGCCCTACTTAGTTTTGCTCCTCTGAAGCTAGCCTTCGTGGACCAGAAGATATTTTATTTGCTATAATAATGACCCTTTCTTAATCTTCATTAAGAGACAAAATCTAAATCTTCTGGCCAAGTGAAATGAGGAACTTGCCTTACTTCACCCAGCAGATCACTCTCTTGGTGAGAAATAGGTAAACTGGATTTGTTGAGGAAGAAGCATAATGTGCATACAGTTGCTCATAAAATGTTTGTAACCAATTTACTTAGAATACTTTCAAGCCACAAATAAAAGTAAGCCTAAAAGGACATTTAAGGTGTGGAAATATATGTATTTTCCCAAAGAAAAAGAAGTTAGTAATTAAGATATTTCAATCCCACCAGTCTAACTCCATTCTTATGCTGTATATATGACAACCGTATATTTAAAATAAAATTTTAATCAATTACATTAAAATCAGCTGTTATACTTATTTTAATGCACTGATTCTGAGTCACCTTAAGACTCACGAACTTGAATTTGTGCTTTGGCTTTGTGTGGTTTTGCTCTCATGGTGTGTGTTGATAGTACGCCTGGTTTCAGGAACTTGCAAGAAACAAGCCCAGCCAGAAAGAATCTTGAGAACCAACCTCAGAACCATTGCTATTTTATTTTTTGCTATGATGTTTCCTTAGCAAGATACCTCTCTTCTAGAAAGGCAAGTTACATGCTCATACCTACCACTTGTATTACCCATGATTACATCTTCCGCATGTTCACTAGCCTCTAAAGTTGCCCTAATAATTTTTAGGTAGAAGAGAAGAAAGGAAGGTAGAGACATCTTTGCTCTTTCCAGGCATTGGAGCCCTCTCATCTCACTCCCCTCTTCTTCAACAAAAAACAGACAAAGATATCTCTCTGCTGCTAACAGATTCTGCAGTCAAGTTTCTATTTCAGCAGCTTTTTTTACACACTAATATAGATACTTTCTAGTATGATGTCCAAATATATACTTCAAAACATCCTTGAGGTTCTGAAGTACTTAAATCTTGTTTTTGGGCTATGTGCATAAGGCAACAGTGTATCCAGTGCATTTTGAGGATATTTATAAAGAGGCCTGTGTTAGAGAGATGTCCACAGCTCCCTGCACCACTTGGATGAATCATGGGGGTGAGGTTCCATTCAATTATCCAGCAAAGAGTATTGAGTGACTACAGTGTGCCTGGGAATATATTAAGGACTTACAATGAAAGGATACATAAAACACTGCTGTTGTCCTCAAGGATCTGGCAGGTTTTACTGAGGAGACAAACAAGAAGACAAGGAAAATACAGTGTAGAAATATGGGGAAACAAATAACACTATGGGCATAAAAAGAAAGAGAGACGGAAAAGTCAGCCTCCAGGAGCAATAGCCAGAGGTTGGAATATAATTTGGGGCATGATAATAGATAAGGAAGAGGGCACTGGGGTCTGGACACATAACAATAATGTGAATGCTGTGCTAAATAGTATATACTTTATCTTGAGGTTTACATGAGCAATTTGAGGAGCTTTGTGATCTTATTTGCATATTTGCTAAAGAGTAGAAGCTGAAGAGACCAGTTAGGAGGATGTAGCAGTGAGGATAAGAAACGTCAGTCATTTCAAGAGCAATTAGTGAGGTACAATAACAAGGACCTAGTAATTAATAAGATTTGGTATATATGAGCAGAAAGAGCTAAGAAAAGAAACCCTAATTTTCTCTTGGGAATTTGAATGGATCGTTGTGCCTTTTACTCAGATATGTAACCCTAGAAAAGACAGGTCACACAGGTAACACTGGAAAGAGAGCAGTCCTACAGAATGCCAGAGTACCCTGACCCAAATTCCAGAGGGTCTCTGTATAATCAGGAACATGCTTCACTAAACTGCCCAATAAGAAAATGCAAGCTGGGAAGAATGCTTACTTTATAAAAACTCTAAGTAAAGAAGTTTAGAAAAATGGCCAAAACAACCCATAGCATAAAATTACTGATTTTGCTTCCTTTTATCTACTGAAGTCACCAAATGACTTTCGGATAACTAACATGAAACATATTCTAAGATTCCTTCATGGGAATGACTGCTATTGTTCACTAATACCCTTTTGTTTTGTTTTGTTTTGTTTTTCTTTTTCGTCCAATGCACAGAGATCAGTTGCATTGCCCATTCTTCCTAAATAAGATCAAGGTCATAGGACTGAGTACTGGTCAATGAAATGTTAGCAAAAATGAATCCAGGCCTGGGCCCCTGAAAACCTGCTGTACACTATTCCCTTTCTCTCTTCACATCCCATAATGATCTTGAGCATCATGTACTAAAGATAGTGGTCCCACAGTATAGAAGGACCTAGAATATCTAAAAGACTATAAGAGCAGAGCCCCCCTGCCAATCACAGTGGTTCGTTTCATGAGCAAATGACTGGGTTAAGCCATTGAGATTTGGGGGTTGTTTTAAACATTTTTAACATACCCCAACTGCTAGTTTTGATACCAGGAATAGTGTCCTACTGAACGAAAATGTTGACTACGTGACATCCACTTTGTGATCAGAGACTGGACAGAGGAGAAACTGATTTTCAAAGCTGGAAAATTGATAATCCATGTTACATTGGGGCGAAACTTTTCATGACACCATCACCTGCAACAGCCTGGAAGAAAGTCCATGCCAAGAGCTCTAGGGGAAGTGGTTGAAAGAAATAAAACCTTAGTTTGTGTTGACAATTATTAGCTATACTTGGCAAGAAGGAGGTAAGTTCAGAGACTGTTAGACACAGTGCAATAAGAAAGAGAAAGGAAACCAGAGTAGAAAGTAGTCTGGGGATTTGTGGCCTTGAAGTCTTAGAAAAGTGTATGCGTTTAAGCAAAAGAAAAGGGAAATACATTTGAGAAAACAGCAAAAACATATTAAAATCCAGGTTTTTAGTTTTCCACTCAAATTATAAAGCCTCAAGGTAGCAGCTATTAAGTTAATAGAGATAAATGTTGGGCAAGGATGCAAAGAAGTGATGCAGACTTAAGTATTATGGCTATAGAAGTATTTATGTGTGGTTATTGGTGCCGAGAACTGATTGAGAGTAGATCAGAAGCCCATTAAGTTCTGCGGCAGGAGGAATTATATTCTCAAAGGAACTATGAGTCCTTTTGTTAAAATTCTAACTATTTTAAAAAAATTGACATCATCCAAGAACAATTTCAAATGTGGTCAAAGAAGACTCACTGCTTTTCCTAAATATCAGTGCTAGCGTTCATGAAAAAAATGGAAATATGTTCCTTTCAAAGATTAGAAACAGAACTAATCAGAGAATATCCCCCACTGCCAGTTCAGGGACCCAGTGCTCACTCCTCAAGATCCTGGCAATTCTACAGAACTGCTGAAAATCTTCCCAATGCCTTCTCTCTAATTGTAAGTTTCTATCAGTTGTCCTATCCCTATTTACCATAGTATATTAGTGAGAATTGATGGGGGGGGGGGGCGTTTTAGATCATAGGTTGATCACACCAAGAAGAATTGCATTCTGACTTAGTAGTAAAAAGTACTGCACATTTTCCTAGAGATCTTGGACCACGGCTGAATGCAGCTACTAAATGGTGGTATTTCAGGTTTTCTCCCTTGTGGAGGGGTGAATCCACTCTACAGATGGAATAAAGAATGAGGTGTATATGTGGTTGCCCCAGAGTAGACTGCCAGAGACTGCTGGCACTTGATCAAACCCATTTCCTCCTCTGATACATGGACTGCTATTTGCCTGCTGTTTTCTCTTCCACTTTATGGTTAATCTTAGAAGATGGTGGTGCCAGAAGATGGATAGTATCTTGTCCTTGACTGCAAGGAGCTGAAATTCTTTTTAATCTACCTTGTAACATTAGTGAAGCTACTGTGAAGTTGCAATTGTATGTTATAGATATTAACCTATCCTGATGAATGCATTCCTTTTTAGCAGCTTCCAGAGCTCAACAACTAGACTGTGGTTTAACTATAAACTTTTATACAAATGTTATTGTCTTTTCATTTTCTGTTGCAGATTTCACTGATATGTTTGGTTAATCAATATTCAGAGATTTCCCCAAAAGAAAAGACATTGAAGAATGAGGTTAGTAATTTTCACATAATTATACATTAAATACCTAATTTGCCATTAATTACAAGAATAAGAATTGGCCAAATTAATATATGCTTTTAATTACATTAGGTAATTAAATTTCACAGTTTAAAATGATAATTGGTACATTATTCATGCAATACTCTTTTTGAAACTTGATCTTTTTAGCTCAGAGGAAGAAGTATGATAAAGTTAAAAATGAAAAACTTAACAGTGGCCTTCATCCTTGTCTTTGTCACTGAAAAATTTTGCAACTTTTGATAAGTAATTCTTCTTTAAGTATCTGGTTTTCACATATTAAAAAAATGAAGTTAGAAATACCTATCTTTCATTTTTTTGTACAGGTCAGATAATTTAAGCAATAAAAATCTCTTAACCTGATAAACACTCTGGGGAAATATCTATATTCTTTCTATTATTCATTTTCCCAGTAATAGTTAATTATGAACCAAATTAATTTTTATAACAACCATGACCCCAAAATCAGAGGAAGTGATGTTGACAAGCATAAAGTCACAGATAACAATCTGTCTGTTTAAAATATGAGCTTTTAAGATCGGAAGAAAATGATTCACTCAGAATAAATTCTACCTATGGCATCAATGCTACATTTTGAATTAGCCCTAATACCCATAGACTTCACTAATTTGTATTCATTAAAATTTGTATTTATTCTGCAATATTATTGAACACTTCTCTGTACTAGGGATTTTAGTCAGGTTTTAAATATATATATGGGAGTCATCTGCCTAGAAGTGATGATCATTAAAAAAGAGAAAGGATGAGATCACTGAAGCAAGAAATGTGTAAAGAAGAAAACAAAATAAAAATAGGCCATTTAGAGTCTAGTAATGAAAACAAGATTAAAGTTGGCAAAAAAAAGTGGGAGAAGTACAAAATAATACATTCTTACCAAAGCCAGAGCTTTAAGAGATTGGAATAAACAATAGTATTAAATATGGCAGAGATATTATGAAGCATAAAAACTAAGAAAGATATTGAGAAGACCAATTGTATGAATGTTTCACAAATAAAATGACCTTTTTGAATAACAAAAAATACATTTTAAAGTATGATACATCTTATACTTTTCAAAACTTCTACTTTATCCTGAGATTTTCCCTAGCTCTTCCAGCTTACATTAAAAGTTCCATCTCGGGGGGAGGAGAGAAGATGGCGGAAGAGTAAGACGCGGAGATCACCTTCCTTCCCACAGATACAGTAGAAATACATCTACACGTGGAACTGCTCCTACAGAACACCCACTGAACGCTGGCAGAAAACGTCCGACCTCCAAAAAGGCAAGAAACTCCCCCCGTACTTGGGTAGGGCAAAAGAAAAAAGAAATAACAGAGACAAAAGAATAGGGACGGCACCTGCACCAGTGGGAGGGAGCTGTGAAGGAGGAAAGATTTCCACGCACTAGGAGGCCCCTTCATGGAAAGAGACTGCGGGTGGCAGAGGGGGAAGCTTCGGAGCCACGGAGGAGAGCACAACCACAGGGATGCAGAGGGCAAAGCGGAGAGGCTCCCGCACGGAGGAGCGGTGCCGACCAGCACTCACCAGCCCGAGAGGCTTGTCTGCTCACCCGCCGGGGCGGGCGGGGGCTGGGAGCTGAGGCTCGGGCTTCGGTCGGATCGCAGGGAGAGGACTGGGGCTGGCGGCGTGAACACAGCCTGAAGGGGTTAGCGCACCACAGCTGGCTGGGAGGGAGACCGGGAAAAGGTCTGCAGCTGCCGAAGAGGCAAGAGACTTTTTCTTGCCTCTTTGTTTCACTGCGCGCAAGGAGAGGGGATACAGAGCACCGCCCAAACGAACTCCAGAGAAGGGCGCGAGCCGCGGCGGTCAGCGCGGACCCCAGAGACGGGCGTGAGACGCTGGGGCTGTTGCTGCCGCCTCCAAAAACCCTGTGTGTGAGCACAGGTCACTCTCCACACCGCCCCTCCTGGGAGCCGGTGCAGCCCGCCACTGCCAGGGTCCCGTGATCCCCGGACAAATTCCCCGGGAGAACGCACTGCGCACCTCAGGCTGGTGCAACGTCACGCTGGCCTCTGCTGCCGCAGGCTCGCCCCGCCTCCTCCGTACCCCTCCCTCCCCGCGGCCTGAGTGAGCCAGCGCCCCCGAAGCAGCTGCTCCTTTAACCCCGTTCTGTCTGGGCGGGGAATAGACGCCCTCAGGCGACCTACACGCAGAGGCGGGTCCAAATCCAAAGCTGAACCCCAGGAGCTGTGTGAACAGGGAAGAGAAGGGGAAATCTCTCCCAGCAGCCTCAGAAGCAGCGGATTAAAACTCCACAAACAACCTGATGTGCCTGCATCTGTTGAATACCTGAATAGACAACGAATCATCCCAAATTCAGGAGGTGGACTTTGGGAGCAGGATATATTAATTTTTCCCCTGTTCCTTTTTTTTTGTGAGTGTATATGTATATGCTTCTGGGTGAGATTTTGTCTGTATAGTTTTGCTTTACAATAGCTTTATTTTACTTCACTATATTATAGCCTCTTTCTTTCTTTCTTTCTTTCTATTTTTTCTCCCTTTTACTCTGAGCCGTGTGGACGAAAGGCTCTTGGTGCTCCAACCAGGCATCAGGGCCATGCCTCTGAGGTGGGAGAGCCAACTTCAGGACACTGGTCCACAAGAGACCTCCCAGCTCCACGTAATACCAAACGGTAAAAATCTCTCAGAGATCTCCATCTCAACATCAAGACCCAGCATCACTCAATGACCAGCAAGCTACAGTGCTGAACACCCTATGCCAAACAACTAGCAAGACAGGAACACAGCCCCATCCATTAGCAGAGAGGCTGCCTAAAATCATAATAAGGCCACAGACACCCCAAAATACACCACCAGACGTGGATGTGCCCACCAGAAAGACAAGATCCAGCCTCATCCACCAGAGCTCAGGCACTAGTTCCCTACACTAGGAAGCCTACACAACCCACTGAACCAACCTTAGCCACTGGGGACAGATACCAAAAACAACGGGAACTACAAACCTGCAGCCTGTGAAAAGGAGACCCCAAACACAGTAAGATAAGCAAAATGAGACGACAGAAAAACACACAGCAGATGAAGGAGCAGGGTCAAAACACTCCAGATTTAACAAATGAAGAGGAAATAGGTAGTCTACCTGAAAAAGAATTCAGAATAATGATAGTAAGGATGATCCAAAATCTTGGAAATAGAATGGACAAAATGCAAGAAACATTTAACAATGACGTAGAAGAACTAAAGAGGAACCAAGCAATGATGAAAAACACAATAAATGAAATTAAAAATACTCTAGAAGGGATCAATAGCAGAATAACTGAGGCAGAAGAAAGGATAAGTGACCTGGAAGATAAAATGGTGGAAATAACTACTGCAGAGCAGAATAAAGAAAAAAGAATGAAAAGAACTGAGGACAGTCTCAGAGACCTCTGGGACAACATTAAACGCACCAACATTCGAATTATAGGGGTCCCAGAAGAAGAGAAAAAGAAAGGGACTGAGAAAATATTTGAAGAGATTATAGTTGAAAACTTCCCTAATATGGGAAAGGAAATAGTTAATCAAGTCCTGGAAGCACAGAGAGTCCCATACAGGATAAATCCAAGGAGAAACAAGCCAAGACACATATTAATCAAACTGTCAAAAATTAAATATAAGGAAAACATATTAAAGGCAGCAAGGGATAAAAAACAAATAACACACAAGGGAATCCCCATAAGGTTAACATCTGATCTTTCAGCAGAAACTCTGCAAGCCAGAAGGGAGTGGCAGGATATACTTAAAGTGATGAAGGAGAAAAACCTACAACCAGGATTACTCTACCAGCAAGGATCTCATTCAGATGTGATGGAGAAATTAAAACCTTTACAGACAAGCAAAAGCTGAGAGAGTTCAGCACCACCAAACCAGCTTTACAACAAATACTAAAGGAACTTCTCTAGGCAAGAAACCCAAGAGAAGGAAAACACCTACAATGACAAACCCAAAACATTTAAGAAAATGGGAATAGGAACATACATATCGATAATTACCTTGAATGTAAATGGATTAAATGCTCCCACCAAAAGACACAGGCTGGCTGAATGGATACAAAAACAAGACCCATATATATGCTGTCTACAAGAGACCCACTTCAGACCTAGAGACACATACAGACTGAAAGTGAGGGGATGGAAAAAGATATTCCATGCAAATGGAAATCAAAAGAAAGCTGCAGTAGCAACTCTCATATCAGACAAAATAGACTTTAAAATAAAGACTATTACAAGAGACAAAGAAGGACACTATATAATGATCAAGATATCGATCCAAGAGGAAGCTATAACAATTGTAAATATTTATGCACCCAACATAGGAGCACCTCAATACATAAGGCAAATACTAACAGCCATAAAAGGGGAAATCGACAGCAACACAATCATAGTAGGGGACTTTAACACCCCACTTTCACCAATGGACAGATCATCCAAAATGAAAATAAATAAGGAAACACAAGCTTTAAATGATACATTAAACAAGATGGACTTAATTGATATTTATAGGACATTCTACCCAAAAACAACAGAATACACATTTTTCTCAAGTGCTCATGGAACATTCTCCAGGATAGATCATATCTTGGGTCACAAATCAAGCCTTGGTAAATTTAAGAAAATTGAAATCGTATCAAGTATCTTTTCCGACCACAACGCTATGAGACTAGATATCAATTACAGGAAAAGATCTGTAAAAAATACAAACACATGGAGGCTACACAATACACTACTTAATAACGAAGTGAGCACTGAAGAAATCAAAGGGGAAATCAAAAAATACCTAGAAACAAATGACAATGCAGATACGACGACCCAAAACCTATGGGACGCAGCAAAAGCAGTGCTAAGAGGGAAGTTTATAGCAATACAAGCCTACCTCAAGAAACAGGAAACATCTCGAATAAACAACCTAACCTTGCAACTGAAGCAATTAGAGAAAGAAGAACAAAAAAACCCCAAAGCCAGCAGAAGGAAAGAAATTATAATGATCAGGTCAGAAATAAATGAAAAAGAAATGAAGGAAACAATAGCAAAAATCAATGAAACTAAAAGCTGGTTCTTTGAGAAGATAAACAAAATTGATAAACCATTAGCCAGACTCATCAAGAGAAAAAGGGAGAAGACTCAGATCAATAGAATTAGAAATGAAAAAGGAGAAGTAACCACTGACACTGCAGAAATACAAAAGATCATGAGAGATTACTACAAGCAACTCTATGCCAATAAAATGGACAACCTGGAAGAAATGGACAGATTCTTAGAAACGCACAAACTGCCGAGACTGAACCAGGAAGAAATAGAAAATATGAACAGACCAATCACAAGCACTGAAATTGAAACTGTGATTAAAAACCTTCCAACAAACAAAAGCCCAGGACCAGATGGTTTCACAGGTGAATTCTATCAAACATTTAGAGACGAGCTAACACCTATCCTTCTCAAACTCTTCCAAAATATTGCAGAGGGAGGAACACTCCCAAACTCATTCTACGAGGCCACCATCACCCTGATACCAAAACCAGACAAAGATGTCACAAAGAAAGAAAACTACAGGCCAATATCACTGATGAACATAGATGCAAAAATCCTCAACAAAATACTAGCAAACAGAATCCAACAGCACATTAAAAGGATCATACACCATGATCAAGTGGGGTTTATCCCAGGAATGCAAGGATTCTTCAATATACGCAAATCAATCAATGTGATACACCATATTAACAAATTGAAGGAGAAAAACCATATGATCATCTCAATAGATGCAGAGAAAGCTTTCGACAAAATTCAACACCCATTTATGATAAAAGCCCTGCAGAAAGTAGGCATAGAGGGAACTTTCCTCAACATAATAAAGGCCATATATGACAAACCCACAGCCAACATTGCCCTCAATGGTGAAAAACTGAAACCATTTCCACTATGATCAGGAACAAGACAAGGTTGCCCACTCTCACCACTATTATTCAACATAGTTTTGGAAGTGTTAGCCACAGCAATCAGAGAAGACAAAGAAATAAAAGGAATCCAAATCGGAAAAGAAGAAGTAAAGCTGTCACTATTTGCAGATGACATGATACTATACATAGAGAATCCTAAAGATGCTACCAGAAAACTCCTAGAGCTAATCAATGAATTTGGTAAAGTAGCAGGATACAAAATTAATGCACAGAAATCTCTTGCATTTCTATACACTAATGACGAAAAATCTGAAAGTGAAATTAAGAAAACACTCCCATTTACCATTGCAACAAACAGAATAAAATATCTAGGAATAAACCTACCTAAGGAGACAAAAGACCTGTATGCAGAAAATTATAAGACACTGATGAAAGAAATTAAAGATGATACAAATAGATGGAGAGATATACCATGTTCCTGGATTGGAAGAATCAACATTGTGAAAATGACTCTACTACCCAAAGCAATCTACAGATTCAGTGCAATCCCTCTCAAACTACCACTGGCATTTTCCAAAGAACTAGAACAAAAAATTTCACAATTTGTATGGAAACACAAAAGACCCCGAATAGCCAAAGCAATCTTGAGAACGAAAAATGGAGCTGGGGGAATCAGGCTCCCTGACTTCAGACTATATTACAAAGCTTCAGTAATCAAGACAGTTTGGTACTGGCACAAAAACAGAAATATAGATCAATGGAACAGGATAGAAAGCCCAGAGATAAACCCACACACATATGGTCACCTTATCTTTGATAAAGGAGGCAAGAATATACAGTGGAGAAAAGACAGCCTCTTCAATAAGTGGTGCTGGGAAAATTGGACAGGTACATGTAAAAGTATGAAATTAGAACACTCCCTGACACCATGCACAAAAATAAACTCAAAATGGATTAAAGACCTAAGTGTAAGGGCAGACACTATCAAACTCTTAGAAGAAAACATAGGCAGAACACTCTATGACATACATCACAGCAAGATTCTTTTTGACCCAGCTCCCAGAGAAATGGAAATAAGAACACAAATAAACAAATGGGACCTAATGAAACTTAAAAGCTTTTGCACAGCAAAGGAAACCATAAACAAGACCAAAAGACAACCATCAGAATGGGAGAAAATATTTGCAAATGAAGCAACTGACAAAGGATTAATCTCCAAGATTTACAAGCAGCTCATGCAGCTCAATAACAAAAAAACCAACAACCCAATCCAAAAATGGGCAGAAGACCTAAATAGACATTTCTCCAAAGAAGATATACAGATGGCCTACAGACACATGAAAGAATGCTCAACATCATTAATCATTAGAGAAATGCAAATCAAAACTACAATGAGATATCATCTCACACCGGTCAGAATGGCCATCATCAAAAAATCTAGAAACAATAAATGCTGGAGAGGGTGTGGAGGAAAGGGAACACTCTTACACTGTTGGTGGGAATGTAAATTGATACAGCCACTATGGAGAACAGTATGGAGGTTCCTTACAAAACTACAAATAGAACTACCATACGACCCAGCAATCCCAATACTGGGCATATACCCTGAGAAAACCATAGGTCAAAAAGAGTCATGTACCAAAATGTTCATTGCAGCTCTATTTACAATAGCCAGGGCATGGAAGCAACCTAAATGTCCATCGACAGATGAATGGATAAAGAAGATGTGGCACATATATACAATGGAATATTACTCAGCCATAAAAAGAAATGAAATGGTGGTATTTGTAATGAGGTGGATGGAGTTAGAGTCTGTCATACAGAGTGAAGTAAGTCAGAAAGAGAAAAACAAATACAGTATGCTAACACATATATACGGAATCTAAGGGGGAAAAAAAAAAAAAAAAGGCCATGAAGAACCTAGTGGCAAGACGGGAATAAAGACACAGACCTACTAGAGAATGGACTTGTGGATATGGGGAGGGGGTGGGGTGAGATGTGACAGGGTAAGAGAGTGTCATGGACATATATACACTACCAAATGTAAAATAGATAACTAGTGGGAAGCAGCCGCATAGCACAGGGAGATCAGCTCGGTGCTTTGTGACCACCTAGAGGGGTGGGATGGGGAGGGTAGGAGGGAGGGAGATGCAAGAGGGAAGAGAAATGGGAACATATTGTATATGTATAACTGATTCACTTTGTTATAAAGCAGAAGCTAACACACTATTGTAAGGCAATTATACTTCAATAAAGATGTTTAAAAAAAAAAAGATTTTTATATCCTATTTAAGAAATATTTGCCTACCACAAGGTCATGAAAATATATTTTAATAAGTAATAAATATTTTGTTTCCACAAAAAAAAAAAAAAAAAGTAAAAAAATAAAAAAAAGTTCCATCTCACTTAGAGCTTGTATTACTCCTAAAATAAGCCTACACTCCTGTTTCAGGATATTACAAACTTGGATTTTTTTTTTTTTTTTGACTCTACTCTCTGTTTTCTTACCACTTGTACATCTCTTGATTACTGGCCTATTAATTATTACTTTACAATTGCTAGAGTCATCTTACATTTGGACATGATGAAATCTGAACATATTTCAATTGTTTCTGAAATCAGGGTTATTTCATCTTTGGTATGGACTTTATAAGAACTTTTATAATCTGTCCTTCCTTTTCAAAATACAGATGCACATACTATCTCAGAATCATTTTATTTTTTCCCTTTCAAAAATAAGATATCAAGGAAGGCAAAAAACATTTCTTCTCTTATGATTAAGAAATGCCACCAATTATTAATTAAGATTATATTTATGTGAACATTGAAACTTTTTCATTGATTTTTTGATCAAATGTATATAAAAAGTAAAAACCAAATCTAAACTAAACTTATGAAAAGGAACATTCTCTAGCCTATATCTTCTTTTCCAATTCCTACTCCCAAGAAGCAACTACTTTGAATGCCATTTAGTTGATTGTTATGTTATTTACCTAATATTTTTAAATAACATACTATTGCTAGGTATTTTTTTTTTCTTTTAGTTTTAATTGTCATCGTAGTACTTCACATTATAGAAGATGAAGATTTAGCTTTCTCATATTATTACTCTTAGACCCTGGAAAGTGAGTCTCTTGCCTTGGCCCTGTCCTTCAATGAGCTTTGGTGTCTAAGTGCTTTTCCTCTGCCTAGGACTTACCTGATCTGGCAGTGCCTCCCAGGTGGAGAACTTCAAGCTAGGACCAGGTCTCAAGTGGACACAGGTCCCAGTTTTTCATCTTCAGGATTCTTTCTCATCTAAATCTGTGCCTAGGGTCGATCAGATGTCCTAAAGTTTCAGGATTCATGTCTACAAGGATTTCCCAGGCCCCTAAGGCCAGACCTAGTGGCACAGGGTACCCTGGAGTGTAGGTCATTCTTGCCAGATGATGTGCTATTTCTTTCTGAAAATCATGGGACTTTGGGCTGCGACACTACTATGATACACTGATTTTTGATGACACTCACGTAAAACACAGGATGCCCTCAGGATTCTGGACTACCAGTGCTAGAACCCTAGACTGGAAGATTGAAAGCAGCTTTGCTCTTGAGCTGTGTGTGAGGACCCATTTATCAGCTCTGGCCTATCTATACTTAGACCCCTGTGAAACCACTGGTTTAGAGCTCCTGAAAGAGTGCATGCATTCTTTACCCTGTGGACCCCAGCAGTGAAACACAGGGCGGTCACCCCACACTCTCTTCATACTCTGCACCACAGGTCAGACATTCAGTTAGGAGTGGCCATTCTATATCTTCTGACAGTCTTTAAGAATGTCACTTGGCAATGTCAGCAGACTCTTCTGATCAATTTCTTCTCTTGTCTCCGAGCTACTGTGACATGAGTTCCAAGCTCTCATGAGTTGATTGTAAAATTTACTAAAAATGAAAAGCACAATTATTGCACCAAGAGGCCCACTCCTCCCTAAGTCCATTGTTCCTTTGCCAGTCCTCCGTACTGGTTGGTGGTAAGGTGGAAAGCAATGGTGTCATCAATACTTAAAGCGATCTCATTCTAGGAATGCAGTGATAGCCGAAAGAGTTCAAAAGAAGACTGTCAAGATCTGAGAAGGGTCAACATTTTATTCTAATACTTTCAAGCCAATAAGTTAGTCTTTTACTATTTCAAGGATTGTAGAAAATAAAATAAGATGCCTGGGTCAGAGATAAAAGTCTTTGTATATGGTCCAAAAAATGACAAACCAGATGATGGGTCAATAAAGTCAGCCAAGTAGCCTTAGACATAGCAATTTCCTTAGCACTGTTGATGAACTTTTCTAAGAGCATTTCTCTTTCATTTTCTACCTCCTCACTCCAGTCATATCATTCTTAGTTTTCTGTGTTACAGTCAAAATCATTAGTTTGTTGGTGGCTACTTCTGGAAATAGTGGTTCAAAATCTCTTCACAGCAATTCCAGACATGTTTGGATTGCACACTCTACTCTGGCACTTTCAAAGTAAGTTTCTGCACTGTTAATTTATTACTCAAAGGTGCACCATTACCCTGAAATTCATTCACATATTGTGCCATAACAAACTCATGTCTTTCACTGGATAAAGGTTCTGCTAGAACATCAGGTAAAGTTTTATGAACCTGGCTTTTCTTCTGTGGTGCAGTCCCATTGAGGTGACAATCAAAACCTATGTTCCCAGGAACCTGGAATCTCTGATCCTGAGGTCCAAATGGTCCCATAGTTTCATCAGGCAAAACTGTTCGATAGATATCTGTAGGTGCAGTGGCCACATGAGACTCATCAGAACCTGAAGATCCTGCAGCTGAAAAGGCTTTGGGATTGACAACTCTTTTAACTAAAGAGCAAAATCCTGGGAGATAGGAAACCAGTCTGGCTCTGTTACAGAGCACTTCACTCTTTATGACAGTCTGTAGGTCCATCCATATCTCTGCAAATGGCACAGTTTCATTCCTTATTATGGCTGGGTAATATTCCATTGTATATATGTACCACATCTTCTTTATCCATTCCTCTGTTGATGGACATTTAAGTTGTTTCCATGTCCTGGTTATTGTAAATCGTGCTGCAATGAACACTGGGGTGCATGTATCTTTTGGAATTTTGGTTTCTCTGGGTATATGACCAAGAGTGGGATTGCTGGGTCATATGATAGTTCTATTTTTAGTTTTTTAAGGAACCTCCGTACTGTTCTCCATAGTGGCTGTATCAATTTACTTTCCCACCAACAGTGTGTAAGAGGGTTCCTTCTTCTTCACTCCCTCTCCAGCATTTATTGTTTGTAGATTTTTGAAAATGTCCATTCTGATTGGTGTGAGGTGTTACCTCAAAAAGACAGATGAACGCTATCAACATTTAGGATCCTCTATTGATGATCTTCACTGCTGTAAACTGATTCATCAGTCTCTGGGGTACCCATGTGGTTGTAGGAAGTATCTTCTCTAATGCAACACCAGGCAGCCATATTATGAAGAAATTAAATGGAAACTAGCAATAATGTCAACTTATTTGCTCTGCTATTTGTAACATTTGGGATGATCTATACACATTTTCAAAGGCTTCAGTTTTTAAAATTTACTTCCTTGTAGGTATTTATTTCAACGTTTATGGATTTACAATATTGGCAAGTGGTTTGTGATTTTTAAATTTCAAATGTTCATTCATATTATCATTAAATACATCTTGAGCACATCCACATTATAGACAATGTGGTAACTAACATGTAATCAGGGTATGATCTCATATTGTTATTTTTCCCCTTAATTGGAAAAACCTCGGTTTTAATTATTTTTCTCCGAAAATAAATCACACATTTGGTTATGAAAAAATAAAATCTTTGTTACTCAGAGCAGAGCAGGCAGCATGAGTATACACATATTTATATCAGTTCCCTGACTGATCTCCAATTTCTACCAGTTGTGCAAAGAAGAGCAGATGACACCTGCACACACAGGGATACAGACCTTTTATAATGGGCAAAAGCATCCATGCCCTTTGTCTGAAGAAAGACAATATTTCTATCTTACAAGGTAGCAGAATAGTGGATTCTATTTCTATCCTATAAAATTTCAAACAGTAAATTTAATATAAACAGAAAACAGAATATCATTTAGGTTTTCCTTCTGGATGAACCTTGCATTTGTGATCAACGTTAAACAAGCTCAGTGATAATCTTTGGGAGAGTTATTGAAAGGCAGTGTTCCCTGGCAGAACCATAGATGACATAGTATCATGAGTAACAATGTAACCAGTATTAAATAATTAGTATTAAGGAAATATACATGTAGGAAAGTTTACATTGTTTTAGTACAAAGAGGTCACAAGGAGCCATAGTATTGCAAGTAATAATGGTGTTGCACCTTTTCTTGTGTTGCAACCTACAAAATTAGCCAGGAGGGATGCAACTGAATTTAGACAAGAGCAGGGCATTTGACAGTAAAGAAAACAAAGAGATGATTCCTGGACTTCCACAGAAAGAGATGGTACCTGGAAACTGTGAAGACTTCTCATGTGCACCGACTGTACAATAAACAGTACATAAGCACCTGTCCTCTGCTCATTATATAAATCTTCACAAACTATATCACACATGGGCCCATGACTTATATAATGAATTGTGGTTCTGTTCAGTCAAAATTAATTTAGGTGCGTCCACATACTTATCATATTTATTGTACTTTGTTCCCACATCTCAAACCTGCCATTAAAATGCTTTTTCTTCGTCTGAAGACTTATTTTGGGGGAAGGAGGAGGTTCTCACTGATTTTTGAATCTGTGGCTTCATGTTGTTCATTGTTTTTTTAACTTTCTCAGATAATACTTCTTCAAACTTGACTTCTGCCCCATTCTCTCCTCTTCTTGCACATCATTATGTGTATATAAGGCCTTCTCCTAAATATTTTCTGTTACTTTGTTTTCTGTGTCTTGTACTCTTATTTTTCTTATTGCATTAGTCTAGATATTTCATTCTGACCTAGTCTTGTTCACTAGTTTATTTTTATTGTACTAATTTAAACAGAAATATATTCTTTGAGTTCTTAGGTTCAGTTATAATTTTTTTTTTTTAGTTCGGATTTTTTCTTGAATACACAAAGTTGTCCTTTATATCCTTTGATAAAATGATCAGAGCTATTTTAATGTCAGTCTGATAATTCCAGTATTGCATTTTACCATGTTATTCATCTATTTTTATTATTTTTGCTATTTTTACTATGTCTTTAGGTCCATTGTACTACTAGTTATTTTTAATCTTGGTGGGACATGATGGCCGAACATTGTAGGAATGATTGAGGCCATGGATAACATAATCTCCCTCTGGGAAGAATTTACATTGATTGTGATAGATAATTCCCATGACTATTTTTTTATTGAAGTATAGTTGATTTACAATATTTTGTTAGTTTAAGGTATATAGCACAGTGATTCAGTTATTTATTTATTTATTTGCAGATTACATTTCATTACAAGTTATTACAAGATACTGAATATAATTCGCTGTGCTAGAGAGTAAATCCTTGTTGCTTATCTATTTTACATATAGTAGTTTGTATCTGCTAATCCCATACTCCTAATTTGTCCCTTTCCCTCTCTCTCCCCACTTTGGTAACCATAAATGTGTTTTCTATGTCTTTTTGTCTGTTTCTATTTTGTGTATAGATTAATTTGTACAACTGTTAACCCTTCCAGACTTCAGACTATACTACAAAGCTACAGTAATCAAAACAGAGTGGTACTGGCACAAAAATAGACACACAAATCAATGGAACAGATTAAAGAGCCCAGAAACAAACCCACACATCTGATGATTTTCTCCATACACCTCTTCTGCCTCTTCTCAGTCATAAAACTTTCTAATTCAGAAGAGGAGATGTGTACATATACACCTCTTTCATTAAAAATAAACCTGCCTGGGAAAACCTAAAAAAAAAAAAAAAACAAAAAAAAACACAGAAAACTAATATAAAGAAAATTCTAAGCTTCCAAATGAGCAAAAGATCTTTTAAAAAGGTGGGAGAGGCAATAAAACATTTTACCACTCCAAGAGAAAGTTAGAAAAGAAAGAAATAATATAAAAAGTGGTGAATTATAAACACAAAATTTTATGAGAGAAATAAGTGGATAAATTAGATATCAACAAATATGGCCTCCACCTATACACATATACACAGTACAAAAAAGTCATAATTTCATTATAAATGGAATAAATCCACTTATATAGTCATATTTTAATACCTATTTCAGAACATGATAGTTTAATATAGCAAGGTTATGTGATATTTCATCTAGTTAATATAAACCCATTTAATATTCTACACCTATAAGAGCAAAATTCACATGTAATTAAATATAATTTATTAGTTTACAAACTGAATTTCAGATTCTTTCAAGATAACAATATAATATAATCTATTTTCCTTTAACCACAATCAAAGTAGAAGCATTGTAATAGATTTTATCATTGCTGTACAATGTTATTTGTCCTTTCATGCAGGAGAGACTGAAACTCCTGGAATTCTAAATTCCAGGTTTTGCCATTTGATTTACTTGGGTGAATTAAATGTGAATGTAATCAATATGCAGACTGCAAATTTTGAGTGTTGTTTTTAGCTTTATTGAAATCTACTTGACACCAAACATTGTGTAAGTTTAAAGGGTACAATGTGATAATTTGACAAACCATATATTGTAAAATGATAACCACAATAAGGTTTGTTAACACACCCATTATCTCACAAAAGTATCTTTTTTAATGTGTAGTGTTTAGTCTCACATAAAAAAATTAGTCTACAGCCTTCAATTGTTGACTTTATCTTTTTGGAATAAGTTGCATAAGTTTTTAACATCAGTACCAAGGAATTTAAGAAAGAGAGATTTATCCCAAGCTCTAGCAGATATTTAAAAATATAATACTCATTTAATATAAAAATCTAATATTTTTCAGAGAAGAAGACAAATTTCCAGCACCATAATCCCTTTTAATTACTTATCAAACCATGATTGTTCCTAACTTTTGCAGAAGGCTTATCAAATTCAACACCAAAACACATGCCACTTATTGATATTAACATAATAATAAAGTCAAACAACTCTTTTGTTCCCAGTCATATTTATTTCCAGACTTCTCAGATGCTTTCTTATCTGGAGGAGAAAAAAAACCAAACAAAACAAAAAAACAAAAACTCCAAACAAACAACTATCTCTTAGAGAAACAGATATTCACCAGCTTTGCTTTTTTTCCTATTAAACAGTAATATTCACAGGGTTTTAGTCAATTATTAAAAATATTGCCAACAGTTTTCTAGTCACAATGTGTTCTGTTGGGTAAACCAAAATAGTTGTTACACTCTATCAAATTGCAAACTGAAAACAGAAAATATGCTTTGAAAGTGAGTAATACCAAAATATTGGGTGATTCCTAAGGGGTATAAATAGTGTGCTTTACATTGCTTCATGAATGAAAGGAAATTTACCAATAAATAACAACATTTTGAGTAGTTTTAAAAGCACTGCACTGAACTTTAAATTATGTATTTACTGAATAGTAAATTCAACTTGTGAAAAATAAAATCTAAAGGAAGTAAAAGGAGATAAATATAAGAACACATGAAAACAATTAATGTCATTGTTCAGCATTAATACATATATTTTAAATAATCAATTAACTAATAATTAATGAAGGTACTGACCCAGATTAGCTGTTCTTGCAAGTCAATTTTAGGAGTACTAACAATCTCAATTAAGGTTTTTCAGATAATTAAAGGATTAACCAAGAACCAATAACACCCTTTCAATTTATTTCACTCAACAGGAGGGATGGGTTACAGTTGGTTTAAAAGAAACTATTAGGTGTCATTCGTCTTGTGGCCGGTAGGGCACTGGCAAGGTCTGCCTGGTGTCTGCTAGAAAAATACATCAGAAATACATCTACATGTGGAACTGCTCCTACAGAACACCCACTGAACGCTGGCAGAAGACCTCAGACTTCCCAAAAGGGAAGAAACTCCCCACGTACCTGGGTAGGGCAAAAGAAAAAAGAAACAATAGAGACAAAAGAATAGGGACAGGGCCTGCACCAGTGGGAGGGAGCTGTGACGGAGGAAAGGTTTCCACACACTAGGAAGCCCCTTCCCGGGGAGAGAATGCAGGTGGTGGGGTGGGGGGGAAGCTTCGGAGCCGCGGAGGAGAGCGCAGCAATAGGGGTGCTGAGGGCAAAGTGGAGAGATTCCCACACAGAGGATCAGTGCCAACCAGTACTCACCAGCCCGAGAGGCTTGTCTGCTCACCCACCGGGGTGGGTGGGGCCTGGGAGTTGAGGCTCCCGCTTTGGGCAGATTGCAGGGAGAGGACTGGGGCTGGCGGCGTGAACACAGCCTGAAGGGGGTTAGTGCACCACAGCTAGCCAGGAGGGAGTCCGGGAAAAGGTCTGGAGCTGCCGAAGAGGCAAGAGACTTTCTCTTGCCTCTTTGTTTCCTGGTGCGCGAGGAGAGGGGATTAAGAGCGATGCTTAAAAGAGCTCCGGAAACGGGCGCAAGCTATGGCTAACAGCTCGGACCCCAGAGACGGGCATGGGATGCTAAGGCTGCTGCTATCGCCACCAAGAAGCCTGTGTGCAAGCACAGGTCGCTATCCACACCTGCCCTCACGGGAGCCTGTGCAGCCCACCATTGCCAGGGTCCGGTGATCCAGGGACAACTTCCCAGGGAGAAGGCACAGAGCCCCTCAGGGTGCGGCAACATCATGCTGGCCTCTGCTACCGCAGGCTCGCCCCACATCCATACCCCTCCCTCCCCCCGGCCTGAGTGAGCCAGAGCTCCCAAATCAACTGCTCCTTTAACCCCGTTCTGTCTGAGCAAAGAACAGATGCCCTCAGGCAACCTACATGCAGAGGCGGCGCCAAATCCAAAGCTGAACCACAGGAGCTGTGCGGACAGAGAAGAGAAAGGTAAATTTCTCCCAGCAGCCTCAGAAGCAGTGGATTAAAGCTCCACAGTCAATTTGATGTACCCTGCAGCTGTGGAATACCTGAATAGACAATGAATCATCCCAAATTGAGGAGGTGGATTTTGGGAGCAAGATATATTATGTTTTCCACTTTTCCTCTTTTTGTGAGTGTGTATGTATATGCAGCTGTGTGAGATTTTGTAGAGCTTTGCTTTCACCATTTGTCCTACGGTTCTGTCCATCCATTTTGTTTGTTTGTTTGTTCTTTTTTTTACTTAAAACATTTTTTTTTCTTAAAAAGTATTTTTTAATTTTTTATTTTAATAAATTTATCTTATCTTTATTTTATTTTATTTTGTCCTCTTTCTTCCTTTCTTTCTATTTTTTCTCCCTTTTATTCTGAGCCGTGTGGATGAAAGGCTCTTGGTGCTCCAGCCAGGCATCAAGGCTGTGCCTCTGAGGTTGGAGAGCCAACTTCAGGACACTGGTCCACAAGAGATCCCCCAGCTCCAAATAATACCAAAATGCAAAAGTCACCCAGAGATCTCCATCTCAACACCAAGACCCAGCTTCACTCAACGACCAGCAAGCTACAGTGCTGGACACCCTATGCCAAACAACTAGCAAGACAGGAACACAGCCCCATCCATTAACAGAGAGGCTGCCTAAAGTCATAATAAGGCCACAGACACCCCAAAACACACCACCAGACGTGGACCTACCCACCAGAAAGACAAGATCCAGCCTCATCTACCAGAACACAGGCACTATTCCCCTCCACCAGGAAGCTTACACAACCCACTGAATCAACCTTAGCCACTGGGGACAGATACCAAAAACAACAGGAACTACGAACCTGCAGCCTGTGAAAAGGAGACTCCAAACACAGTAAGATAAGCAAAATGAGAACACAGGAAAACACACAGCAGATGAAGGAGCAAGGTAAAAACACACCAGACCTAACAAATGAAGAGGAAACAGGCAGTCTATCTGAAAAAGAATTCAGAATAATGATAGTAAAGATGATCCAAAATCTTGGAAATAGAATAGACAAAATGCAAGAAACATTTAACAGGAGGTAGAAGAACTAAAGAGGAACCAAGCAACAATGAACCACACAATAAATGAAATTAAAAATACTCTAGAAAGGATCAATAGCAGAATAACTGAGGCAGAAGAATTGATAAGTGACCTGGAAGATAAAATGGTGCAAGTAACTACTGCAGAGCAGAATAAAGAAAAAGCTATGAAAAGAACTGAGGACAGTCTCAGAGACCTCTGGGGCAACAGTAAACGCACCAACATTCAAATTATAGGGGTCCGAGAAGAAGAGAAAAAGAAAGGGACTGAGAAAATATTTGAAGAGATTATAGTTGAAAACTTCCCTAATATGGGAAAGGAAATAGTTAATCAAGTCCTAGAAACACAGAGAGTCCCATACAGCATAAATCCAAGGAGAAATATGCCAAGACACATATTAATCAAACTATTAAAAATTAAATATAAAGAAAACATATTAAAAGAAGCAAGGGAAAAACAACAAATAACACACAAGGGAATGCCCATAAGGTTAACAGCTGATCTTTCAGCAGAAACACTGCAAACCAGAAGAGAGTGGCAGGAAATATTTAAAGTAATGAAGGAGAAAAACCTACAACCAAGATTACTCTACCCAGCAAGGATCTCATTCAGATTTGATGGAGAAATTAAAACCTTTACAGACAAGCAAAAGCTGAGAGAGTTCAGCAACACCAAACCAGCTTTACAACAAATGCTAAAGGAACTTCTCTAGGCAAGAAACACAAGAGAAGGAAAACACCTACAATAACAAACCAAACATTTAAGAAAATGGGAATAGGAAAATAATTATCAATTATTACCTTAAATGTAAATGAATTAAATGCTCCCACCAAAAGACACAGACTGGCTGAATGGATACAAAAACAAGACCCGTATATATGCTGTCTATAAGAGACCCAATTCAGACCTAGGAACACATACAGACTGAAAGTGAGGGGATGGAAAAAGATATTCCATGCAAATGGAAATCAAAAGAAAGCTGGAGTAGCAATTCTCATATCAGACAAAATAGACTTTAAAATAAAGACTATTACAAGAGACAAAGAAGGACACTCCATAATGATCAAGGGATCGATCCAAGAAGAAGATATAACAATTGTAAACATGTATGCACCCAACATAAGAGCACCTCAATACATAAGGCAAATACTAACAGCTATAAAAGGGGAAATCGATAGTAACACAATCATAGTAGGGGACTTTAACACCCCACTCTCACCAATGGAAAGATCATCCAAAATGAAAATAAATAAGGAAACACAAGCTTTAAATGATACATTAAACAAGATGGACTTAACTGATATTTATAGGACATTCCACCCCAAAACAACAGAATACACATTTTTCTCAAGTGCTCATGGAACATTCTCCAGGATAGATCATACCTTGGGTCACAAATCAAGCCTTGGTAAATTTAAGAAAATTGAAATCATATCAAGTGTCTTTTCTGACCACAACACTATAAGACTAGATATCAATTACAGGAAAAAAATCTGTAAAAAATGCAAACACATGGAGGCTACACAATACACTACTTAATAACGAAGTGATCACTGAAGAAATCAAAGGGGAAATCAAAACATACCTAGAAACAAATGACAATGGCGACATGACGACCCAAAACCTATGGAATGCAGCAAAAGCAGTTCTAAGAGGGACGTTTATAGCAATAAAATCCTACCTTAAGAAACAGGAAACATCTCAAATAACCAAGCTAACCTTGCACCTAAAGCAATTAGAGCAAGAAGAACAAAAAAACCCCAAAGGTAGCAGAAGGAAAGAAATCATAAAGATCAGAGCAGAAATAAATGAAAAAGAATTGAAGGAAATGATAGCAAAGATCAATAAAACTAAAAGCTGGCTTTTGAGAAGATAAACAAAATTGATAAACCATTAGCTAGACTCATCAAGAAGAAAAGGGAGAAGACTCAAATCAATAGAATTAGAAATGAAAAAGGAGAAGTAACCCCTGACGCTGCAGAAATACAAACGATCATGAGAGATTACTAAAAGCAACTTTATGCCAATAAAATGGACAACCTGGAAAAAATGGACAAACTCTTTGAAAAACACAACCTTCCGAGATTGACCCAGGAATAAATAGAAAATAGGAACAGACCAATCACAAGCACTGAAATTGAAACTGTGATGAAAAATCTTACAACAAACAAAAGCCCAGGACCAGACGCCTTCACAGGTGAATTCTATCAAACATTTAGAGAAGAGCTAACACCTATCCTTCTCAAACTCTTCCAAAATATTGCAGAGGGAGGAACACTCCCCAACTCATTCTACGAGGCCACCATCACCGTGATACCAAAACCAGACAAAGATGTCACAAAGAAAGAAAACTACAGGCCAATATCACTGATGAACATAGATGCAAAAATCCTCAACAAAATACTAGCAAACGGAATTCAATAGCACATTAAAAGGATCATACACCATGATCAAGTGGGGTTTATCCCAGTAATGCAAGGATTCTTCAATATACACAAATCAATCAACGTGACACACCATATTAACAAATTGAAGGAGAAAAACCATATGATCATCTCAATAGATGCAGAGAAAGCTTTCGACAAAATTCAACACCCATTTATGATAAAAGCCCTGCAGAAAGTAGGCATAGAGGGAACTTTCCTCAACATAATAAAGGCCATATATGACAAACCCACAGCCAACATTGTCCTCAATGGTGAAAAACTGAAACCATTTCCACTAACATCAGGAACAAGACAAGGTTGCACAGTCTCACCACTCTTATTCAACATAATTTTGGAAGTGTTAGCCACAGCAATCAGAGAAGAAAAAGAAATGAAAGGAATCCAAATTGGAAAAGAAGAATTAAAGCTGTCACTGTTTGCAGATGATATGATGCTATACCTAGAGAATCCTAAAGATGCTACCAGAAAACCACTAGCGCTTATCAATGAATTTGGTAAAGTAGCAGGATACAATATTAATGCACAGAAATCCTTTGCATTCCTATACACTAATGATGAAAAATCTGAAAGTGAAATTAAGAAAACACTCCCATGTACCATTGCAACAAAAAGAATAAAATATCTAGGAATAAACCTACCTAAGGAGAAAAAAGACCTGTATGCAGAAAATTATAAGACACTTATGAAAGAAATTAAAGATGATACAAATAGATGGAGAGATATACCATGTTCTTAGATTGGAAGAATCAACATTGTGAAAATGACTCTACTACCCAAAGCAATCTACAGATTCATTGCAATCCCTATCAAACTACCACTGGCAGTTTTCACAGAACTAGAACTAAAAACTTCACAATTTGTATGGATACTACAAAGCTACAGTAATCAAGACAGTATGGTACTGGCACAAAAACAGAAACATAGATCAATGGAACAGGATGGAAAGCCCAGAGTTAAACCCACACACATATGGTCACCTTATCTTTGATAAAGGAGGCAAGCATATACAGTGGAGAAAAGACAGCCTCTTTAATAATTGTTGCTGGGAAAACTGGACAGGTACATGTAAAAGTATGAAATTAGAACACTCCCTAACACTATACACAAAAATAAACTCAAAATGGATTAAAGACTTAAATGTCAGTCCAGACACTATCAAACTCTTAGAGAAAAACATAGGCAGAACACTCTATTACATAAATCACAGCAAGATCCTTTTTGACCCAGCTCCTAGAGAACTGGAAATAAAAACAAAAATAAGCAAATGAGACCTAATGAAACTTAAAATATTTTGCACAACAAAGGAAACCATAAACAAGACCAAAAGACAACTCTCAGAATAGGAGAAAATATTTGCAAATGAAGCAACTGACAAAGGATTTATCTCCAAAATTTACAAGCAGCTCATGCAGCTCTATAACAAAAAACAAAAAACCCAATCCGAAAATGGGCAGAAGACCTAAATAGACATTTCTCCAAAGAAGATATACAGTTTGCCAACAAACACATGAAAGAATGCTGAACATCATTAATCATTAGAGAAATGCAAATCAAAACTACAATGAGATATCATCTCACACCAGTCAGAATGGCCATCGTCAAAAAATCTATAAACAATAAATGCTGGAGAGGGTGTGGAGAAAAGGGAACCCTCTTGCACAGTTGGTGGGAATGTAAATTGATATAACCACTATGGAGAACAGTATGGAGGTTCCTTAAAAAACTAAAAATAGAACTACCCTACGACCCAGCAATCCCACTACTGGGCATATACCCTGAGAAAAGCATAATTCAAAAAGAGTCATGTACCAAAATGTTCACTGCAGCTCTATTTACAATAGCCAGGACATGGAAGCAACCTAAGTGTCCATCATCAGATGAATGGATAAAGAAGATGTGGCACATATATACAATGGAATATTACTCAGCCATAAAAAGAAATTAAATTGAGTTATTTGTAGTGAGGTGGATGGAGTTAGAGTCTGTCATACAGAGTGAAGTAAGTCAGAAAGAGAAAAACAAATATAGTATGCTAACACATATATATGGAATCTAAGGGAAAAAAAAAAAAAAAGGTCATGATGAACCTAATGTCAAGACGGGAATAAAGACACAGACCTACTAGAGAATGGACTTGAGTATATGGGGAGGGAGAAGGGTAAGCTGAGACAAAGTGAGAGAGTGGCATGGACATATATACACTACCAAATGTAAAATAGATAGCTAGTGGGAAGCAACCACCAAGCACAGGGAGATCAGCTCTGCTTTGTGTCCACCTAGAGTGGTGGGATAGGGAGGGTGGGAGGGAGGGAGATGCAAGCGGGAAGAGATATGGGAACATGTGTAAATGTATAACTGATTCACTTTGTTATAAAGCAGAAACTAACACACCATTGTAAAGCAGTTATACTCCAATAAAGATGTTTAAGAAAAACCCTATAATTATGCATGTCTAACATTATAATAAAGCCTACAATATTTTTATTTAAAAATAGAACCTATTAGATGCTGTTCTTGCCTCATCTATTTACAAGCACAAAAAGAATAAAATATTTGATAACAAAGATAGTTATAATGTTTAAGAAATAGATGAAATACAGAACGTTAATTGAATCCTAGGTAAGGGAAAAGATTCTAAATTCTAATTAAAAAATGAAGTTCTTGTAATTTGTCAGGCTTCTTATTCCTAAATAAATGGGAAGCTTTAGAAAAACATTGTTACCAAAGGGAATGATCATACTAAAGAATCTTGAGTTACAGATTAAAAATTAGGGTGTATATGGCCAGTATTATCTAAGGGAAAGAAATTATGAACTTGAGATACAAAATCTCTCTTCTTATTAAAGAAGTGTTCTTTGGTGTGATTTTATCATATTCTTCAAAATATTCCCCTAGTCCCCACTTCAGTCTTGGATTTTCAACTAGCTTGATACTGGTGTCTAGGCAATGCATTAAAAAAAAAAAAAAAATTATTGGAGTATAGTTGATTTACAGTGTTGTGCTGGTTTCAGGTGTACAGCAATGCAAATCAGTTATACATATAATTATATCCACTCTTTTTTTTTAGATTCTTTTCCCATAAAGGCTGTTACAGAGTACTGAGTAGAATTGCCTATGCTATACGACAGGTTCTTATTAGTTACCTATTTCTATAAAATAGTGTGTATATATCAGTCCCAGTCTCACAATTTATCCCTCTCCCTGCCTTATCCCCTGGTAACCATAAGTTTTTTTTCTACAACCAAGACTCTACCTCTGTTTTGTAAATGAGTTCATTTTTACTCCTTTTTTAAACTCCTCATATAAGCAATATCATATGATATTGGTCTTTCTGTGTATGACTAACTACATTCAGTATGACAATCTCTAGGTCCACCCATGTTGCTGCAAATGGCATTATTTCATTCTTTTTTATGGTTGAGTAATATTTTGTTGTGTATTTCTACCACATCTTCGTTATCCATTCTTCTATTGATGGACATTTAGGTGGCTTCCATGTCCTGGCTATTGTAAATAGCACTGCAATGAACATTGGAGTGAATGTATCTTTTCAAATGATGGCTTTGTCTGGGTATATGCCCAGGATTGCTGGGTCATATGGTAGTTCTATTTTTAGTTTTTTAAGAAACCTCCATACTGTTCTCCATAGTAGCTGCACCAATTTACATTCCCACCAACAGTGTAGGAGGGTTCCCTTTTCTCCACACACTCTCCAGCATTTATTTTTTGTCGATTTTTTTGGTGATGGCCATTCTGACCAGTGTGAGATGATACCTTATTTAGATTTGATTTGCATTTCTCTAATAATTAGTGATGTTGAACATCTTTTCATGTGCTTTTTGGCCATCTGTATGTCTTCTTTGGAGAAACGTCTTCCCCCCCCTCCCTTTTTTGATTGAGTTGTTTTGTTTTTTTTTTTTTCTTGATATTGAGCTAAATGAGCCATTCGTGTATTTTGGAGATTAATCCTTTGTCCATTTTTTCGTTTGCAAATATTTTTTCCCATTCTGAGTGTTGCCTTTTTAATTAATGGAATGAGGCATTTGTTTCATTAATTGGAGAAAAAGCATTATATTTTGTTACTTGTGTGACATCTCTTCTTTTGCTAGTGTCCTTTTTGCTTACTTTTTAATAGTTTACTGGTCCTAATTCAAGATTGAATTATTGAAGTAGTTATATTGAGCAAGGTTTGAATATCTATATTATTCTAGTATTGATTTGACTATACTGAAAAATTGATACTTTGTTTCATTATAGCAAGAGAGTTGAAATCTATCAATGATCTAAATATTGGTAACTCTTCTGGGATAACGTGGATTATATATGGAAAATAAGTTTTACAATAATTGTCCAGATGAAATATGGAAAGTATTAAAATATCTTATATTGCTCAAATTTGTCACCTTGCCAATAACTAATTAGAGTATACCTATTTTCAAAGACATATCAACAAAGGATATGAGATACTATGGAGCTTTAAAATTAGATATCTTGGCACAAGTCTCTTGGATAGTCTCATCCACCAGAGGGCAGACAGCAAAAGCAAGAAGAACTACACTCCTGCAATCTGCAGAACAAAAAACACAATCACAGATGGTTAGACAAAATGAAAAGGCAAAGAAAAAGGATTATGTCCTAGATGAAGGAACAAGATAAACCCCCAGAAAAACAACTAAATGAAGTAGAGAGAGGTAACCTTCCAGAAAAGGAATTCAGAATAATGAAAGTGAAGATGATCCAGGATCTCAGAAAAAGAATGGAGGTGAAGATTGAGAAGATGCAAGAAATGTTTAACCAAGACTTAGAAGAACTAAAGAACAAACAGAAATGATCAATACAATAACTGAAATGAAACATACACTAAAAAGGAATCAATAGAAGAATAACTAAGGCAGAAGAATGGATAAGTGACCCGGAAGACAGAATGGTGGAAATCACTGCCATGGAACAGAATGAAGAAAGAATAAATAAGATAAATGACGACAGCCTAAGAGACCTCTGTGACAACACTAAATGAACCAACATTCACATTATATGGGTCCCAGAAGAAGAAAGGTCTCAAGAAAATATTTTCAGAGATAATAGCTGAAAACTTCCCTAACATGGGAAACAGGAAGTGCAGAGTCCCAGGCAGGATAAACCAAAGAAGAAACACACTGAGACATATAGTAATCAAATTGACAAAAATTAAAGACAACAAAAAAATATTAAGGCAACAAGGGAGAAACAACAAATAACATACAAGGGAACTCCCATAAGGTTGTTAGGTGATTTCTCAGCAGAAACTCTGCAAACCAGAAGGGAGTGGCATGATTTATTTCAAGTGGTGAAAGGGAAGAACCTACAACTAAGATTACTCTACCCAGCAAGGTTCTCATTCAGATTTGATGGATAAATCAAAAGCTTTACAGACAAGCAAAAGCTAAGAGAATTCAGCACCACCAGACCAGCTTTGCAACAAATACTAAGGGAACTTCCCTCGGAAGGAAACACAAGAGAAGGAAAAGACCTACAAGAACAAACCCAAAACAATTAAGAAAATGGTAATAGGAGCATACATATCAATAATTACCTTAAATGTAAATGGATTAAACACACCAACCAAAAGACATAGACTGGCTAAGTAGATACAAAAACAAGATCCGTATATATGCTGACCCATCTCAGACCTAGGGACACATACAGACTGAAAGTGAGGGGATGGAAGAAGGTATTCC
Organism: Eschrichtius robustus; assembly: GCF_028021215.1. Lineage (NCBI taxonomy): Eukaryota > Metazoa > Chordata > Mammalia > Artiodactyla > Eschrichtiidae > Eschrichtius > Eschrichtius robustus. The sequence goes on along the minus strand of NC_090840.1, from coordinate 27,073,270 downwards.
CAGCAAATGGAAATCAAAAGAAAGCTGGAGTAGCAGTACTCCTATCAGACAAAATAGAATTTAAAATAAAGACTGTTATAAGAGATGAGGGACACACATAATGATCAAGGGATCAATCCAAGAAGAAGATATGACAATTGTAAATATAAATGTACCCAACATAGGAGCACCTCAATATATAAGGCAAGTACTAACAGCCATAAAGGGAAAAATCGACAGTAACACAATAATAGTGGGGAAATTTAACACCCTACCTTTATCAATGGACAGATCATCCAGATAGAAAATCAATACGGAAACATAGGCCTTAAATAGCACATTAGACCAGATGGACTTAATTGATATTTATAGAGCATTTCATATAAAAGCAGCAGAATACACATTCTACTCAAGTGCACATGGAACATTCTCCAGGATTGACCACATACTGGGCCACAAGGCAAGCCTCAGTAAATTTAAGAAAGTTGAAATCATATCAAGCATCTTTTCTGATCACAACACTATGAGACACAAAAAAAACAAAAAACCCACAAACTTGTGTAAGCTAAACAATATGTTACTAAACAACCAATGGATCACTGAGGAAATCAAAAAATTCCTAGAGACAAATGAAAATGAAGGCATAAGAATCCAAAACCTATGGGATGCAGCAAAAGCAGTTCTAAGATGCAAGTTTATAGCAATACAATCTTACCTCAGGGAACAAGAAAATTCTCAAATAAACAACCTAAACATACACCTAAAGCAACTAGAGAAAGAAGAACAAACAAAACCTAAGTTAGTAGAAAGAAAGAAATCATAAAGATCAGAGCAAAAATAAATGAAATAGAGACAAAGAAAACAATAGCAAATATCAATGAAAGTAAAAGCTAGTCCTTTGAAAAGATAAAAACAAAATTGATAAAACTTTAGCCAGACTCATCAAGAAAAAAAAAAAGGGAGTGGACTCAAACCAATAACATTAGAAATGAAAAAGAAGTTACAATGACACAACAGAAATACAAAGGATAATAAGAGACTACTACAGCCAACTGTATGCCAATAAAATGGACAACCTGGAAGAAAAGGACAATTTCTTAGAAAGGTACAGTCTCCCAAGGCTGAATCAGGAAGAAATAGAAAATATGAACAGACCAATCACAAGCACTGAAATTGACACTGTGATTAAAAAACTCCCAACAAACAAAAGTCCAGGACCTGATGGCTTGACAGGCAAATTCTATCAAACATTTAGAGAAGAGCTAACACCTCTCCTCCTGAAACTGTTCCAAAACATTTCAGAGGAAGGAAAACTCGCAAACTCATTCTATGAGGCCACCATCCCCCTGATACCGAAACCAGACAAAGATACCACAAATATAAAAGAATATTACAGGCCAAGATCACTGATGAACATAGATGCAAAAATCCTCAACAAAATACTGGCAATCTGAATCCAACAATACATTAAAATGATCAAACACCATGATCAAGTGGGATTTATTCCAGGGATGCAAGGATTCTCCAATATATGCAAATCAATCAGTGCAATACACCACTTCAACAAATTGAAGAATAAAAACCATATGATCATTTCAATAGATGCTGAAAAGGCTTTTTACAAAATTCAGCACCCATTTAAGATAAAAACTCTCCAGAAAGTGGGCATAGAGGGAACATACCTCAACATAATAAAGACCATATATGACAGAACCTGCAGCTAACATCATTCTCAATGGTGAAAAGCTGAAAGCATTTCCTCAAAGATCAGGGAGAAGACAAGCATGTCCACTCTCGCCACTTTTATTCAAAGTAGTTTTAGAAGTCCAAGCTAAAGCAAACAGAGAACAAAAGGAAATAAAAAGAATCAAAATTGAAAAAGAATTTAAACTGTCACTGTTTGCAGATGACATGATACTATACATAGAAAATCCTAAAGACGTTACCAAAAAACTAGTAGAGTTCATCAATGAATTTGGTAAAGTCGCAGTTTACAAAATTAATGCACAGAAATCTGTTGCGTCTCTCTACACTAACAGCAAAAGATCAGAAAGAGATATTAAGGAAACAATCCCATTTATCATCACCAAAAAAATGAATAAAATACCTAGGAATAAACCTACCTAAGGAGGTAAGAGACCTGTACTCAGAAACTATAAGACACTGATGAAAGAAATCAAAGGTGACACAAACAGATGGACAGATATACCATGTTCATGGATTGGAAGAATCAATATTGTCAAAATGACTGTACTACCCAAGGCAATCTACAGATTCATTGCAATCCCTATCAAATTATCGATGACATTTTTCACAGAACTAGGACAAAAAACCTTAAAATTTATATGGAGACACAAAAGACTCCAAATAGTCAAAGCAATCTTGAGAAAGAAAAACGGAGCTGGAGGAATGAGGCTCCCTGACTTCAGGTTATACTACAACGCGATAGTCATCAAAACAGTATGGTACTGGTGCAAAAACAGAAACAGAGATCAATGGAACAGGATAGACAACCCAGAAATAAACCCATGCACCCATGGCCAATTAATCTATGACAAAGGAGGCAAGACTGCGCAATGGTGGAAAGACAGCCTCTTCAACAAATGGTGCTGGGAAAACAGGACAGCTACATGTAAAAAAATGGAATTTGATCATTCTTTAACACCATACACAAAAATAAGCTCAAAATGGATTAAAGACCTAAATGTGAGACTGGACATTATAAAACTTCTAGAGGCAAACATAGGCAGAACACTCTGTGACATATATCACAGCAATATCTTTCTTGTTCTGTTTCCCAGACTAATAGAAATAAAAACAAAAATTAAAAAATGGGACCTAATTGAACTCAAAAGCTTTTGCACAACAAAGGAAACCATAAACAAAACGAATAGACAACCCACAGAATGGGAGAAAATATTTGCAAATGATATGACTGACAAGGGACTAGTCTCCAAAATTTATAAACAGCTCATGAGGCTTAGTATCATCAAAAGAAACAACCCAATCCAAAAATGAGCAGAAGACCTAAATAGACATTTCTCCAAAGAAGACATACTGATGGCCAAGAGGCACATGAAAAGATGTTCAACACTGATAATTTTCAGAGAAATGCAAATCAAAACTTCAATGAGATATCATCTCACACCAGTCAGAATGGCTTTCATCAAAAAATCCACAAATAATAAATGCTAGAGAGGGTGTGGAGAGAAGAGAATTTTCCTACCCTGTTGGTGGGAATGTAAATTGATACAGCCACTATGGAGAACAGTATGGAGGTTCCTTAAAAAACTAAAAGTAGAACTACCATATGACCCAGCAATCCCACTACTTGGCATATACCCTGAGAAAATTATAATTTGAAAAGAGACAGGTACCACAATGTTCATTGCCCCACTATTTACAATAACAAGGACATGGAACCAACTTAAATGTCCATCAACAGATGAATGGATAAAGAAGATGTGAATATACAATGGAATATGAAATGTCCGTCAGCAGATGAATGGATAAAGAATATGTGTGTATATACAATGGAATATTACCCAGCCATAAAAAGAAATGAAATTGAATTATTTGTAGTGAGGTGGATGAACCTAGAGTCTGTCATACAGAGTGAAGTAAGTCAAACAGAGAAAGAGAAATATCATATGATATCCCTTATATGCAGAATCTAAAAAGAAATGATATAATGATCTTATTTTTTCTCATTCCTTTAGGTGTAAAGTGAGGTTGTTTTTATGGAGATGTTTCTTGTTTTCTGAGGTAAGCTTGTATTGCCATAAACTTCCTTCTTAGAACTTCTTTTGCTGCATCTCATAGAATTTGGTTTGATGTGTTTTTGTTTTCATTTTTCTCCAGGTATTTTTTGATGTCCTTTCTGATTTCTTCACTGACCCATTGGTCGTTTATTAACAGGTTGTTTAGCCTCCATGTGTTTGCATTTTTTTGTATTCTTTTTCTAGTAGTTGGTTTCTAGTCTCATAGCATTATCATTGGAAAAGACATTTGATATGGTTTCAGTTTTCTTATATTTACTGAGACTTGTTTTGTGGTCCAGCATGTGATCTATCCTGGAGAATGTTCCATGTGCACTTGAAAAGAATGTGTATTCTGCTGCTTTTGGATGGAATGTCCTATATATATCTACTAAGTACATCTAATCTAATGTGTCATTTAAAGCTTATATCTCCTTATTGATATTCATTCTGGATGATCTCTTAATTAATGTCACTATAGTGCTAAAGACCTGTACTACTACTGTGTCACTGTCAATTTCTCTGTTTATGTCTACTAATTTTGCTTTATGTATTTAGGTGTGCCTGCATTGGGTGCACATATATTTACAATGATTCCTCAATTATTATGTAATGTCCTTCTTTGTCACTTGTTACAGTCTTTGATTTTGCCTAAGTATTGCTACCCTGGTTTTCTTTTCTGTTCCATTTGCATGTAAGAGTTTTTTCCTTCCCTGGGAGGTGCTGGTCCACTGGTGGGTGGAGCTGGGTCTCATGGTGGCCAGCTGAGTGGTATGGGGTTTCATAGCTAGTGTTGAGCAACTAATGAGTGGAGCCAACTACTGCCATGGCTGGCTGCATGTTCTGGGGACACCTGGAGCTAATGGTGGCTCACTGGTGGTCAAGGCCAGGTCCTGAAGTCAATAAGCTAGAGGGAGGATTTCAAAATGGCTCTTACCAACACCAGTGTCCTCATCAACCAAAATTGGCTGCTGTCAGCATCTATGTCCCAAGGGTGAGTTTCAACTGTCTCCTGCCTCTCTATGAGCCTCTCCAAGGTCAACAAGTGGGTTTGACCAGGCTTCTTTCAAATTATTGCTTCTGCCCTAGGTCTTGTAGTGTTAGATTTTGTGTGTCCCCTTTGAGAGTGCAGTGTCTACTTCCTACAGTGCTCTATTTTTTGCTTATGGACAGGTGTTAGTCTCATAAAATGACCATAAACTAAAGAGGCTATTATTCTATTTACTTAATTGTATTTTAAAATGAGATAAAGTATATAATTGAATAATCTTTTTTCATAGAATATTTTCTCTTATTTTAATATATTTATTATACATGCATGAATATATTAAAAACTAAGGAAAGTTTATATACTAGTATACGTTCCTTGAAGTTGAAATTATGCCCAGAGCATATTAAATAATATTTTCTGGTAAAAAAGTAACCTGTTTTTAAATCTAAAGTTTAGAATATATGTTTTCTTTTGAAACCAATTACATGAAAAAAAAATGTCAACTTACTGCATAAAAAGTCTATCCTTTGGTTTTCAGATTATTCGTTGATATATATATACTACCTAATCTGATAAAATGTTATATTTGGTACATATTATCATCATAGAAAAATGTCTGTTAATAAAATAAGCTAAAGTCTAGAATCTTAAGAAGTGTGTCAGAATACTCACTCATGGATATCACCTAAGCTGAGTTTTGGCTTCTGAGATTTGAGACACTTCTGAGAACTTTTCTTTTGGTAAGTCGTCTGCACTGTAGGCTTCACATGAACTTCATGGAATCCTATTTATCAGATCCCATGGCACAGCAGAGCCTAAGGCAAAGTACTCTTAATAAGGACACTTGACCCAAAAAGACTTTTAAAGATGTACAGAAAATGTTCTTTCCCAGTGTTGAAAATTCTTTCTGAGACTATAATAAACTAAATGGAACAAAACATAATTAGAATTCTTCCATTTAGAATGATAAAGTTTGTAGGGAATGTGGTAAAGTTTTAGAAATCCAAAGATTGAATTAGGGTGAATAGAAATGTGTTTATCGATCTAGGAAGACTGAATTTTGTAATAGTTCTTCATAGCAAGTAAGAAACTTAGAAAAGATAGAATAGGGTAAATGCAAACTGTGATTAAAATATGTGTTCATGAGTCTATATGAGACTCAAACAACTTCCTACAAATTAAATTTGTTTACTAGTGCAGAATTTTAAAAAGTATTAGCCATGCATGTTATGTTTAATTTATTATTTAGAATTTAGGTAATTATAGTTGTTTGGTATCTATTTCATATGTATATATATTATGAGAGAGAGTATGAAATTTGATAAATGCAGGTTTGAATCTCAGCTCTGCTTTGTGTTGGCTATGTGATCACGGGCAAGATATTTATTCTCCACACATTACTTGGGTGGTTGTAAGAATTTAATGGGATATACTCTGAAAATAGTTTCTATAAGTTCTGGCCCTTATTCTATACCTGGTAAATAATAGTTCTCTTTTTTTTGTATTGACTGTTTTTCCACCTTGATTTTGCTATCTTGAGTTCTGTATCTCATTAACATGTACTGAGTGACTGATAAAATTCATCACTCTTTAGATGAGTTAGTGATATGATACTATATGGCATCTTTTATATTTATTAATGGATGAGAAAAGTATGCATAAAGTAATTACTCAAGAGAATTTGATAGTTAAGAAGCACGAATTGTTTGCTGTAGAGTTGGTACTATTTTAAATGCAAAGTATCCTTTTGTCCTTACAGATTTGCATTTTAAGAAAGAAAAGACTGATGGGTTATAAACCCCATCTAAAAAAAGGAAATGTGTGTAAATGAGTCCTATAGTATGATCTGTAGTTATTTTGTTGCTGTGGTTGTTTGATATTTAGTTGTATTATTTTATCCAAACTTAGACATTTGCTTGCATAATGTACTGATATTGTGACCTTGGAGAATACTTAAGAACTTCTTCTATAAGTTTTAAGTAAATGAAAATTTTATCAGATTTTTGGAAGACTGGTTAGTGGAAATAACTAGCTGAAATAAAATATTAGGTAATGCACTTCTATGAAGAAAACAATGGATGTATTTTTCACATATCATTAACATTCAGGTGGAAATGCTGCTAATTGGTAGAATAATGTTCAAGGAAACCAACATGAGGATAATATAAGAAAATGTTTGTTAATGAACACTGACCTAGATTTATTTGTTGCTCAGAGTTTTTCAAGAAATATATATTTTTAAAGCAATTTTGGACCAAGTCATTATATTTTCTTGAATTATTAATGCCCTTGGATTGCCCCTCTGACAATCCCATGAAGCCTGAAATTTACTTTAAAGTAAAACTATATTTTGTATTAACTCAAAAGGTTTCTCCCCAAGAGGTAAATAATGAGATGTTCTGATACAAATTGTAACTCATCTATATGCCTATTTGGGAGAATATTATACCTGTTTATACAAAACCTCCATGCCTCCTTGCTAAAAAGCAGAGATAACACCCTCTGACTGGTTGGTAGAGTTACTAGTGTTACTAGTTACTAGTGTTAAAATGGAGCCAAATTCACTAGTTTTCTTAGTGTTCCCATGCTGTTATTAAAACTATGCCCACTTTTCCCCTCCTGTGCCCCTCTTATTCCCTCCTGCCCTTCCTCAGTCATCTATTTATTCATCAAATACAATTGAATAGAGAGCACAGTAGATGGATTTTTTAAGAAGTGTTAATATATGAACCTCTAACTTGAATGATATTAGTCTGTATTAGCTCTCTGTTCCAAGTGAAAACTAATTGCTATTCCCTGATCATATTTCTATCTTTTTTAATGTCCCTTTCTAAAAGCAACAAAATTCATCTCCACTTGGCCTTAAGTATAGACAGATAGGTTTTTCAGACAACGGTTTTGGGTCTTGTAAGACAATGGGCATTTCCTAGTATTTTTGTATGACCAAATATAAAATAGCTAGTGGGAAGCAGCCGCAGAGCACACGGAGATCAGCTCAGTGCTTTGTGACTGCCTAGAGGGGTGGGATAGGAAGGGTGGGAGGGAGACGCAAGAGGGAGGAGATATGGGGATATATGTATATGGATAGCTGATTCACTTTTTTACAAAGCAGAAACTAACACACCGTTGTAAAGCAATTATACTCCAATAAAGATGTTTAAAAAAAAAAAATCAACCATTTCACTCCAAGAAAAACATTTCTATTGATAATATGAACATAATAATTTCAATATCAACTTTACAAAGTCATTAATTTCAGCTATATCCTAGGTTTTAGACATTTTTAGTAAGAAAAAATGTCTTGCAGGCAAGTAAACTTTCCTATTCTATAAATCTGTTTGGCACGAAGTTATTTTACAATCTTTATTGACCTAGCTTAAATATGAAGACTCTTAATACAGTGGTGGGAAAATAACAAGATTCTACACAAACTGATATTTTTAACATGCCAGGAGATTTAAAAAACATCCACAGAAATACTAAATGCTAGATGGTAAAATACAATATATGCAATGCCAATTTTATTTATGTAAAAATATCAAATATTTTATGCAGCAGAGACTGTGAACACATTTAACATTTTGCTTTTTTCTCTAAAAAAAAATGAAACACACTTGAAGTTCTTTCTATTTCTAATATTGTATGACTTTTTTAAACTTAAACTTCAATTTGTCCAGGTAATCATAAAACCGTACTTATCATTTCCTCTCTGTTCAAACAGTATCATTACATGATCCTCAGTGTGAGATATTTGTTTATTGCAAAACAAATATTATAGGAGAATGGTCAAAACATGTTCTTGAAATTACTGTAAATAATGATTTCTGTGTGTACAATGGGGTATAGAGGGATTATGCTTCCTTTTATATGAATTTTAATAAAATGATCATCTATAAAGTAAATATATTAGTGATTTCTGGGACATTTGTATTTTCAGTCTCTTAATTTTGCATATGATTTTAAATAATAAGTTTTTAATTTTGTGGACATGTATAGACATATATATATATATATATGTCCCTGTATAACCCCTTCTGTCCATTTAAAATTGAAAAAACGTATCCTCTCTTGATAGCTGCAGAATATTTACTATCTTTATCTTTTTTGTTTTGTGTTTTATGTTTAACTTTTTAACTACCTGAATTTAGTTGGTGTATGATATGATATATAAACTCAACTTTTTTTGTTTTAGCAAATAGCTTAGTTTAAAAACACCATTTTATATAATAAACATCTCACTCCATTTGTATGTGGCTATCTTTATCATATATTAAAGTTCTAAGTTAACATATCATTTTTTGTCACACTATATTAATTAGGATACCCCATCAAGTTACACAGGCCAAACAGTGATTTTTAAAATAGAGAAATGCATTGCTGTCTCATATAATAGTCCTTGCATTAAGCAGCTCAGAGCTGGTATGGCGCCTCTATGACATTGGACATTCAGCCTCCTTATTTTATTGCTCTGCCATCCTAAGCAAACAGCTTCATACTGAAAGTCTCAGACAACTATTTCAAAGAAGAGCTGCCAAGTTTCCTGCGTTTCAAGAGCACAACCCAGGAACCATACATTTCACTTCTGCTTAAAACTCATTGGCCGAATCTAGTCACAGAGACAAGTCTAGCCACAGGAGAAGATGTGAAATGCAAATTAAGCTGAACAACTGTGTACCTAAGTAAAATTCCTCATGCTAAAGAAGAATCAGAGAATAAGTTTTGGAAGGAAAAATAGCAGTCTCCCCCAGACAGACCTAATTAACTACTGGGACTTTGTGTTTTGACATATGGTAAGGAAAATCTCTGCTTAATTCTTCTCAATACCATATTTATTTTGGCTAGTCTCCCCCATATATTCTGCCAGAGAAACTTTAGGATCAGCTTAAAATAAAACAGGTGGATATTTATTAGATTTTCATCAACATACAAATTATTGTGGAAATAATTTATATCTTTACAGTATATTTCCACTCATTAACTAATTATGATTTTCTATTAATTGAAAATATTTATATGTAGACTTTGTCCGTATACTTTTTTATTTTCCTTCTTTTTTATACTGAGTTTCTTCATCAAACTTTCTTACCTTTCTTCTAAAGTCTTTCATATATATTAATTTTTTGTTACTTTGAGGAATAAATGTAGTTATTGTCAAAATTTAGGGCAGCTATTGATATATCTATATTTTAATTTATATATAGCTACTATTGAATATTCATTTATCCTAAAATACTTCAGTTTTAATTCTTACAACTTATCCACAAGTAATAATAATTTTTTCCTATTTCAATCCAATTTTTTCTCTGGTTTATATCTCCTCATTATTTAACTGGCAATCATGACAAAAATTATGTTAAGTATTAAATGAGAAGGGAGGCTTTACTTCTCATTCTTAATATGGAATTGCCTCTATTTTTTCAACTTTCATTATGTTAGAACCATTTTGTTTGAGATCAATATTATCTATATTATCTAAGAAAGTAATCTGCTATTTCTAACAAATTTATCAGGAAATACATATTGAATCTTATGCTTATCTTACAACTAACAATATGATCAATTTAAATATTTTTATTGTTTTCATAATTATAAAAAATTTCCTGATAAAAATAATCTTTCCAATATGGGAGAAATATTACTGAAAATATTTGATAGATCTTTTGTCATATGATCGAATTGTACTTGATAGTATTTTATTAAAGATTTTTCAAAGAATTGTAACTGAATTTGGTCTATAGTCTTAAATTGGAATTTTAATTGATTTGTACTTCATCACCAGGGCATAATGGATAGATATTGTTTAGAACTGATACAAATCACACACTTATTAGCTTAGTCAATAACCTACATCCTGATAATTAAAGTTGAAAATCAGAATAAAGTTTTAAAAGGGTAGTCTATTTAGGGTATGCAGACAAGATGTAGATGAGAGGGCAGGGAAGCTGGAGAAACTTGACCAACCCTGAGGAAATCTTCAATTTAGAGACAAATGCCTCTAAGGCACTGCTGCTGAATAGAAATATATTGAGAGCCACTTATGTAATTTTAATTTTCCTAGAAAGGTATAAATAAGTGAAGTTAATTATAGAAATGTGCTTTGTTTAACTTGATATAGCCAAAATACTATCATTTTAATATGTAATCAGTGCACAAATTATTACTGAAATATTCTTTATCTCTTTCTTCCTCCTTTCTCTCTTCCTCCGTCCCTCCCTCCTTTTATTCCTTTCTTTTTCTTTTTCTCCATAGTAAGCCTGCAAATGCAGGTGTGTATTTTAAGCCATTACACATCCTAATGTGGACTTGTTGCATTTCAAGTGCTTGATAGCCATTTGTAGCTAGTGGCTACTGTATCATTTCAGGTTGACTCATTAAGTTACTTAATGTAATGACTGACCTCTGGATACATTCACATTGCTGTATATATTTACTCTTATTTATACCTACGATCATGTCCCTTTAGAAATTCAGTCTGGATATAACCTCCACATGAACCCTCAGATCTAGTACTTAATCTATAGATTACCTACAGTCTGGCAGTCATTGTTGGTCTTGATGGATAACGGGATTATTTTCATGTTCCATTAAATATTTCAGAAATTATTCAGTCATTGGGAAAGTGGATGTGGATGTCAATAACTTCTTCACTTAAAAGCAGTTAGTTTCACTGAAGCTGTTTACTTACCAACTGTTTATCACAAAAATATAAGAAGGCAGCTTCTAATAGGATCTTTCCTGGGACCTGTACCTCTGTAACAAGACAGAGCACATTCACTGTGGCAAGATGCTAATTCGTTAGCTTTGATCATCTGAACACATGAAACTTACCTGTATGACTCTCTACTGGGGACTCATAGTCCAGACATATCCTCCATGTGAACTCACCAGTAAGTCTCCTCAAAAAAGTTTATCATCGTTTTCTGTGCACCAAAATAAATTGCAGAGCATGGGGATAATTCATTTTATTAAGCAGTTTGGCAGAATTTTCCAAGAAAATAAGTAGGCATGATATTTGGTTAGGATTCATTTTCTTATCTCTCCTGTTTTGGGTGATTTGTGTGGTTCAATATCTCTTGTTTCAATTATTAAATTTTTATAATATATTATGGTAGAGAACATTTTATGGCATGACAATTATGCCTAGTTATGAAAAATTGCATTTTCAAAACTGTCCTTTTTATTCATATTTTCAAATCTACTGCAATAGGCCTGGTATTTAATAATTTCTTTACTTTTTAAGTAAATATTCTAATTTAATTTTTAACATTTTGTTTTAATGATCAATTCTATCTTTGCACATTTTTAAATCAATACTGATCATATTTTTAATTTCTCAATTTTTTCAGATACAATTTTTCTACTTCTTGATTAGAATTTCTCCTTTTATTAATCAGAGATTTTTATTTTAAGTTACTATATGTTGAACTTAATATGTGATATTGTTAAATTTGACAGTGTTTAGCTTCATTGCTTTAATTCTTTTATAAATCTATTTGTTATTTTTGTAGAATATCTGCCTTTTCTTGGAGACTAGCTTGGGGCAACATGTTGTAGTACTCTATGACTACCTGGAGATAGAATTTGTTTATACAAGTAAAAATTTAATATTTATCAATAATTTTGCATTTTGGTTCAGTTGAATATTGACTTTTAATTCTCTGTGCTCTCTTTTATTTGTTTACTTAAACCTGATACATAATACCTGTATATTGAGTTAATAAAACCAGATAATGTGTTGTATTAAGTTATTTTTGGCACTATAGTTTTCACACTATGATCAACAATAGTTAAATTGCATTTGTAATAAAACAAAAACAAAAACAAAACATCCCAGCAAATGAAAGTCCAGGACTGGACAACTTCATAGGGGAATTCTACCAAACATATAGAGAGTTGCTAATATAGATCCTTCTCAAATGTTCCAAAAAAGTAAAGAGGGTGGAACATTCCCAAATTCATTCTATGAGGCCACAATTACCCTGATGCCAAAACCAGACAAAAACACTACAGAAAAGAAAACTACAGGTCAATATCTCTGATAAACATGGATGCAAAAATTTCTCAACAAAATATTAGCAAACCAAATTCAGCAATATGTAAAAAGGATCATACATCATGATCAAGAGGGATTTATTCCAGGTATGTAGTATGGTTCAATATTCACAAATCAATCACTGTGATATGCAACATTAACAAAAGGAAGAATCACATGATCATCTCAATGAATGAAGAAAAATCTTTTGACAAAACTCAACATCTATTCATTATAAAAACTCTCAGCAAAGTAAATACAGAGGGACTCTATCTCAATATAATAAAGGCTATTTATGACAAAATCACAATTAACATCATACTCAATGGTGAAAAGCTGAAAATCTTCCCTGTAAAATCAGGAACAAGACAAAGATGCCTACTCTCTCCACTTCTTTTTCTTTTTGAATTTTATTTTATTTAATTTTTATACAGTAAGTTCTTATTAGTTATCTATTTTATACATATTATTGTATATGTGTCAATCCCAGTCTCCCAATTCATCCCACCACCACCACCCTCTCTCCACTTCTATTTAACATATTATTGGAAGTCCAAGCCAAAACAACCAGACAAGGAAAAGGAATGAAAGGCATCGTAATTGGAAAGGAAGAAGTGAAACTGTCACTATTTACAGATGTCATGATACTATATATAGAAAACCCTAAAGTCTCCACCAAAGAACTGTGAGAACTAATAGATGAATTCAGTAAGGTTGCAGGATACAGATCAATATAGAGAATCTGTTGCTTTTCTATGCACTAATAAGGAGCTATCAGAAAGAGAAAGTAAGAAAACAATCTCATTTAAAATTGCAACAAAAAGAACAAAGTATCTAGGAGTAAATTAACCAAGGAGGTAAAAGACCTATTCTATGAATACTATAAAGCTTTGAAGAAGGAGATTGAAGATGATTCAAACAAATGGAAAGATATCCCATGTTCATGGATTAGAAGAATTAATATTGTCTACACTACCTACACAATCTATAGATTTAATGCGATCCTTATCAAAAGTGCCATGACATTTTTCACAGAACTGATAATCATAAAATTTATATGGAACCACAAAATATCCTGAGTTGCCAAAGCAATCTCGAGAAAAAAGAACAAAGCTGAAGGTATTATGTGTCCAGACTTTAGACTATACTACAAAGCTACAGTAAGCAAACAGCATGGTACTGACACAAAAACAGACACATAGGTCAATGAAACAGAATAGAGAGCCCAGAAATAAACCCATACACATAGGTCAATTAATCTATGACAAAGGAGGCAAGAATAATGCTGGGAAAAATAAATTCAGAATGGATTTAATACCTAAATGTAAGACCAGAAATCATAAAAATCCTAGGAGAGAACATAGGCAGAATATTCTTTGACACAAATCACAGCAATATTTTTTTAGATCAATCTGCTAAGGCAAAGAAACAAAAGCAAAAATAAACAAAATCAAAGTTAAAAGCTTTTGCACAGCAAAGGAAACCATCAACAAAATGAAAAGACAACCTATGGAAAGAGAGAACATATTTGCAAATGATGCAGCCGACAAGGGGTTAATATCCAAAATATACAAACAGCTCATACAACTCAATATCAAAAAAACCCAAACAACTAGATTAAAAAATGGTCAGAAGACTTGAACAGACAGTTTTCCAAATAAAATATACAGATGGTCAATGGGCACATGAAAAAGTGCTCAAAATTGATAATCAGAGAAATGCAAATCATAACCACAATGAGATATCACCTCAAGCCTGTCAGAATGTCTATCATCAAAAACTTTAGAAATAACAAATTTTGATGAGGATGTGGAGAAAAAGGATCTCTTGTACACTGTTGATGTGAATGTAAATTGGTGCAGCCACTATGGAAAACAGTATGGAGGTTCCTCAAGAAACTAAAATTAGAGCTGCCATTTGACACAGCAATTCCACTGCTGGGTATATATCTAAAGAAAACAAAAACACTAATTTGAAAAGACATTCACTGCAATGTTTTTAGCAGCACTATTTATAATAGCCAAGACATGGAAACAACCTAAATGTCCGTTGATAGATGAATGGATAAAAAGTGATATATATATATACATATATATATATACACACACACACACACACACACACACACACAATGGAATACAACTTAGCCATAAAAAAGAATGAAATAATGCCACTTGCAGCAACATGGATGGACCTAGAGTTTACTATACTAAGTAAAGTAAGTCATAAAGAGAAAGACAAATACCATATGATATCGCTTATATATGGAATCTAAAATATGATACAAATGAACTTATTTACAAGACAAAAACAGACTCACAGACATAGAAAACAAACTTATGGTTATCAAAGGGGAAAGAGGGTGGGGGAGGGATAAAGTAGGAGTTTAGGATTAGCAGTTATAAACTACCATATATTAAATAGATAAACAGTAAGGTCCTATAGTATAGCACAGGGAACTATGTTCAATATCTTGTAACAAAACATAATGGAAAAGAATATGAAAAAAAAATATATGTATAACTTAATCACTTTGCTGTACACCAGAAACTAATACAACATTGTAAACCAACTGTACTTCAATTAAAAAAATAAAATCCCTCTCAACAAAGAAAAGTCCAGGACCAGATGGCTTTCTGGATAAATTCTACCAAACTTTTAAAGAGGAATAATGCCAATTATTCTCAAACTCTTCCAAAACTGAAGAGGAGGAAACACCCCAAAGTCATTTTTTAGGAAGCCAGCATTACCCTGATATCAAAGCCAGATAAGGACACTACAAGAAAAGAAAACTATAGGCCAATAACTCTGATGAACATGGAAGCAAAAGTTCTCAACAAAATAAAGTGAACTGAGTTCACAGCACACCATTCACCAACATTAAGTAGTATTCATCCCTGAGATGCAAATGTGGTTCAACATAAGCAAATCAATAAATATGATACATCACATTTGATAATGTGAGCATCTCAATAGATACAGAAAAATTATGTAATGAATTCAACCTCCTTTCATGATTAAAAATTCTCAACAAATTGTGTATAGAAGGAACATACTTTGACATAATAAAGGGACTATATGAGAGGCCCAAATCTAACATCATATGGTGAAAGGCACAAAGCTTTCCCTCCAAGATCAGGAACAAGATAAAGATGCCCATTCTCACCACTCCTATTTAACACAGTATTAGAAATCCTAGTGAGAGTAATTAGATAAGAAAAAGCAATAGTGACATCTAAATGGGAAAGAAATATGTAAAATTGTCTCTGTTTGCAGAAAATGCAATATTATACATAGAAAATCATAAAGACTCCAATAAAAATTGTTAGAACTAGTAAAGGAATTCAGAAAATTTGCAGGATACAAAATCAACATCCCAAAATCAGTAGGGTTTCTGTACATTAACAGTGAAATATCTGAAAAAGAAAGAAATCAGTCTCATTCACAGTAGCATCAAAACAATAAATATCTAGGAATAAATTTAATGGCAAGTAAAATATCTAAACACTGAAAACTATGACAATGATGCAAGATGTTAAAGAATATGTAAATAAATGGAAAGATAACCTATATTAATGGATCAGAAGAATTGATATTGTTACATGTCCATATTACACAAAGCCAATTATAGATTCAATGCAATCTCTATCACTATTTTAATGGCATTTTTCACAGAAGTGGAAAAAAAAATCCTAATATTTGTATGGAACCACAAAAATAGCCAAAGCAATCCTGAAAAAGAAGAACAGAGCTGGAGGCACCATGCTTCTTGATTTAAAAATATACTACAGTAGGCACAAGAGGGAGGGGATGTGGGGATATATGTATACGTATAGCTGATTCACTTTGTTATACAGCAGAAACTAATACAACAGTGTAAAGCAATTATACTCCAATAAAGATTTTTTTAAAAATATAATACAAAGCTATAATAATCAAAACAATATAGTTCTGGCATAAAAATAGACACATTGATCAATGCAAAATGAATCAAAAGTCCAGAAATAAACCCTTGCATGTACAGTCGACTAATATTTGAAAAGGGAGCCAAGAATACTCAATGAGTAAAAATAGTCTCATCAATGAATGGTGTGGGCAAAACTGGATTGCCAAAGGCAAAAATTGAAACTAGAACCCTGTCTTACACCACTCTCAAAAATTAACTCAAACTGGATTAAATACTTAAACATAAGACCTGAAACCATAAAACCCCTAGAAGGAAACATAGGGAAAAGCTCCTTGACATCAGTCTTGGCAATGATTTTTTTTTGCATATGGAACCAAAATCACAAACAACAAAAGCAAAAATAAACAAGTGGAAATACATCAAACTGAAAAGCTTCTGCACAGCAAAAGAAACAATCAATATAAGGAGACCCCAACCAACAGAATGGTAAAAGTATTTACAACTGTATATCAAATCAGGGATTAATATCCAAAATATATAAGGAACTTATGTAACTCAATAGCAAAATAAACCCTCAAATAGTTCAACTAAAAATAAGGAAAGGATCTGAATAGACATATTTCTAAAGAAGACATACAAATTGCCAACAGATACATATAAGGGTGCTCAACATCACTAAACATCAAGGAAATGCAAATAAAAATCACAATGAGATATCACTTCACACCTATTCACATATTCATTGCAGCATTATTAACAATAGTCAAGACATGGATAACCTAAGTGTCCATTGATGGATAAATAGATTAGAAAAATGGAATATATATATATATATATATATATATATATATATATATATATATATATATATATATATATATATATCCCAAACAGAAGAAATCATTCAAAGGAAGAAAATCCTGCCATTTGTGAAAACATGAACGAAACTTGAGGGCATTATGGTAAGTGAAATCAATCAGACAGAGAAAGATAAAACTGTGTAATTTCACTTATATATGGACTCTAAAAAAGCTGAACTCATAGAAATAGTCAATTTGTGGTTGCCAAGGGTCAAAGGGTACATGCTTCCAGTTATAAGATACATAAATTTTTGGGTTCTAATATACAGTGTGGTGACAAAAGTTAATACCATAATGTATACTTGAAAGTTGCTAAAAGAGTAGATCTTAAATGTTCACACCACAATAAAAGGGATAACTATGTGAGATGATGGAGGTGTTAATTAACCTTATTGTAGCAATCAGTTTACAATATGTATGTGCATAAAATCATCACATTGTCCACCTTGAACTTACATAATGTTATCAATTATACCTCAATAAACCTGGAAATAAACTCTGAATTAAAAAAAAAAAAAGTAAAACAAAAGAAAACAAACATCTCCAAAGCAACTGCATGGTGGAGTGGTATAATGTGACTTCCAACCTCTTAGCTGTGTTGTAACATCCACAGTGATCCTAGCAGCATGGACAGGGTTTCTGAGGAAAACTGGGTAGAAATATTTCATAACAAATACATTATTTTGAACAACAAAAATAAATCAATACTGCTCTATATGTTGATAATTTCCTCTTTCTTTTTATAGTTTTATTTAAAATAAGGAGCTTGCTTTTTTCTGCATTAGAAATTTCTTGCCCAATCACATTTGGTGCACTGTAACTAATGGCTATAATTGTAACAATTATTTGCCTGTGCATACGTACCTTCTCTTAATCACCTGAAATGCATTTTCTTAATTTTGTAATAGTAATTTTTAAAAAAGGAACCTTGTTTCTTGAGAAATAAAGCCAAAGTGTTAATTTTCCAACTTTAGGAAGAAATGCAAATATTTCACTTAAAATGGACATTTTGCATTCTGAACAACTAAATCCACTTTTAATTAGTCATTCAGGTTTGGATTTGGATAGGAAGGCAAAGATAATATATTTTACAAATTCTCAGGTCTCCTAGGTTCCTAGTGTCTTGAGAGTTTTTTTCACAGTCCCTCAGCCAAAAGAAATACGTAAGAATTTCCTTTTTAAAATAGTTATGCCAAAAGGACATGGTAATATTAATTTGTGTGCTGTGCAAAAGGTGTAGCTGCTTTTCCTTGAAAAATTTAAATATACCCAGGTGTCCCTATCAGTTTTCTGAGGTACTACAATGTCCCTCAGCACTCTGTTTATAAACAACAAATATAGCCTCCCCATGTTTTCTGGTGTAGATTAAGAATCAAATATTTGCAAGACTCCTTTATGGACAAATAAAAAGCAGAATATAGCAGAAATTAACTGATTATTCAAGGCATGTAACTCATTAGCTGGACATGTATGTTTAGAATACAGGTTTTGTGATATGAAGGCCAATGAAATTTCTATTACATCAATATATACAGTCATTCTGACTAGATCACACATGGCTCTTAAAAATAAATGTATCAAGGGAAAACAATCTGAAGAAGAATATATATATATATAGAAATAAATTTATAACTGAATCACTGTGCTGTACACCTGCAACTAACATGATGTTGTAAATCAACTACACTTTAATAAAAAAGAATTATCAACCTGAAAAGAAATCAATGTATCATTATAGTATGTCTTATATTTTAAATATTTATATTTTCATTCAATTTAAGCTTTTGACAATATTTTACAACAACACATTCATATAGTAATGGTGCATGCATCGGGTTGCATTCATATTTATACAATCCATTTTCTTTATGATGTAAAGGACACATTTCTGCCTGCTGACAAATTTTCAGTAATCAGCTTATACATATTGTTGTGGTTTTTCAAGTTATAGTTTTTGTGTTTTGAAATCACCTTAGTTAACCCTGCTTTAAACAGATAGAATTGTTTTTAAAAACTATTTGCCTTAGAAATGTAGTTGTTCTAGAATGTTTATTCTTCCTTATTTGTATTCATTCTGTATTTGTTTTGTTGTCTTTGTAGTAAGAACTTCTAAACTGACTAAAGCATCCTATTAATAGTCTCCTGCCTGTGTCTTGTTTAACTTAGCTTTATTATTGATTTACTTTCACCTGTTTTTGACCCACTTTCTTGGGCATTGGTGGTACAGTTTGATTGCTTTCAACAACCTTTTATTTCACCAGTCTCTTTCCTGCAACAATTAAAAGCCTCCAAAGAGAAATACACAAGATCATAGAGTAAATGGGCCAGCATAGCATCCTAGAAATTTCACTGGAACAGGAGTCCATAAACCTTGTTGGCTTTCCTAGATTATTCCCAAATTATTTATATTAATCTGAACCTAAAGCTCTCCACGTTACTGTCCTAACTTTAGCCTGAACTGCATGGACTATTTGACATATACAGTCTTTATTATCTCTAACAATCTCTGATTGGGTGGTTTAAGATATTTGGAAGAATTAGAGCAGGACCCAAAAGCAAATTGATGCTACTACAAGGACCCAAAAGGAAACTGATATTCCCAACAAGGAGTCAGTGAAGTTTGCTGGTCAATAAACTCTTAATTTGTGTAGTAAACTACTATTCTTATTATTTTTCTATGAGATATTACTTGTGAGACTTTCCTGTGAGATGTTTAAAATACACCTTATTTTACTTTTATTTATAACTTACTTATACCTTTACAATTATTTACTACCAAAAACACGCTGAGAGATGTGTAGTAATTTTTACTTGAGTTGTGTACATAACCTACTCTTTCTTAGCCATGTGTACCACTTGTTTATTTATTTATTTCTAAAGAAATAAATTGCTGGGCTCATCTTTCCGTGTAGATAGTTTCAGCAACAATGCTACCTGTTTTTAAAATTACAAGCAGCAAAGATATTGCAAATTCTTAACTATGGAGACTCTAACCATTTATTCCTAACCAAACTGACTTGGAAAAGGGTGGAATACTGTGTTATGTATATGTGTTCCACTACCTCTATATCAATTTCCACCTCAAAAATGTTAAGTATATATTAGACATAATTCTTTAAATGTAAAATTTCTTCATAGAAAATTTGCTTCCCAAAAGGACAAAGGGGAATAGCATCACTTATTTGACTAATTTGCACATATATTATAGTACCACTTATTTGACATTCATTGAAAGTACTTCATCTCATATGAACCCTGAAAGTCAATAGTATTCATAAAAAATTTATTTAGTACCCATATTTGTCAAGACAAAGGTGTGTATTTTGAAACATTACTTTTTCAGTATTAATTTTCCTTCTCTGCTTAGGGCTAGGTATAGTCAATACATATAAATTTACAATGCTGATATTTGTTTATTTCACATTTCATTTTGCTACCATTTCTTTTCTTAAAGTTTCTGTTGCATTTAAGCAATACGTTTCTAACCTTAGAACATAAATCATATCATTCAATCCTGAAGAGTTCAGTTTAAAATCTTTAAAATGTGCTTCCTGCATGAAACAGTTAGCTTGTTTATTTCTCTCAGTTCTCCGAGCCCTGTTTTCAGAATACCAAAGAATTCCTGTCCCAAATCTCACATTGACATATGTGTCTTATACTGAAACTACTCCTTTCTCCATTTTATTTACTAAAGCAGTGGGTGTGTGCACGTGTGTGTGAGTCTGAGTTGCATGTGTTTGTGTGTATATGAATCCAGGCAATTCTTTTCTCCTACCAGATGGAAACATTAGGATACAGTAAAAATAAATAAATAAATTTTAACTATAAAATATTTTAAATATAATTTCCCTATTTCATTCTCTCTCTGTCTCTTTCTCTCTGATTCTATTCTGTTATGTAAGTAGTTGGAGTACAAATTATGGTTAAGAGAGAAAAGGAAGGTTACAGAGGGTCTTAGTGTCACACGGAGGCCTCAAGGGTGTGGCCCAGAGTACATAATGAAAGGAGTTGAGGAAGACACATAATATGTGCTAAATCACATCTGCCAAAGTATCAATAGAAGCAAAAGAAATTTCAGGAACTTTAATAGTAATTAAAAAATATTTTTAACTTCCTTCATTACTGAAAGGTTCATAGCTATTCCTGTACTGGATACAAAGATGGAAAAGGAGCACAAGTTTTGCAGAAGAGGAAAGGAAATAAAAGAGCATATGCATCTTGCCTAAACAAGTAATTATTACAGCCAACTTTCAGACTCAGGGTCTATTTTCAACAACACCGTGCTGTAATTAATAATGATAATAGAATTAACAATAATACATAACAACTAAGTTATTGATTTTCCAATTAAGCAAAAAAGTAATATATTAAATAAAATTCCAAGACATTCTCTTTCCTCAACTACTTTAGTTTCTATTTTAACTTTTAAAGGCATTCATCAAAGCATATACTCTGTTTAACTAAGGATATATTTGTGTAAAGGAAAAGAAAAGTAAAATAATGCATTTGTGTGAAATTAAAATTTATATTAATTCTTATTTTCACTTGTTTTTGTTTCTTCTCTTTAAATATATTCTATTATTTGAAATTTATTTTTGTCTGTATTTCTTGCTTTCTTTCTCATCTTCTTGCCTGCATTTTGGTCTGTTCTTTTTACTAGCACTTTCAGCTAGAAGGTGAACTGAGGTGATGCAAGAAGTTAAAAATTCAAATCAGCCAAGCATATGTTTGCACTCAAGCCTGGTATTCAGTGTGACTTTTGGCAGCATAGTGCCACATCAGTACACTTGGGTGAAGCTTCAATTTTGAAATTCCTGAACACATGTTAACATGGGATGCTTCCTTTGAGTTATTCTGTGCATCCACAGAATGGACATTTTCATTTCCCCAAAACTGTGACTTTTAAAAAGTTATTCAAAATCTCTAAAATAAAATTGAGAACTGTTGACTAGGTTGCATGAGGGAGGAAGAATGTGTCAGGCAAGAGAGCATCCAAGTTATCATATGATTATTATTGCTAGGGAGACATTTGTTGTAGTTGAAATAGTGGGGCTTCTTCAGCTGCCAAAAAAAAAAAAAAATTGCACTATATAGTTAAACAGGCAAGGGATTCTTCATTTAAAACTATTGAAATAGAGAAGAGAGATTGAACTCAATTCCCCTGAAACAAAAGGATGTATGTTTTTTAAACCCTGGGGTGAGCTAATTGAAAAGTACTGGGGGAAATTAGAGAAGACTTGGTCAATGCGATTAGGCCATCACTGTTTGCTAATTATTCCTTACAAGCTGCTACCATCCTACAGAGACTGTGAGATCAGAGCATTATCTCCTTAGATGATTGTATTTTTTTTAATTAATTAATTTATTTATTTATTTTTGGCTGTGTTGGGTATTCGTTTCTGTGCGAGGGCTTTCTCTAGTTGTGGAAAGCGGGGGCCACTCTTCATCGCGGTGCGCGGGCCCCTCACTGTCGCGGCCTCTCTTGTTGCGGAGCACAGGCTCCAGACGCGCAGGCTCAGTAGTTGTGGCTCACGGGCCTAGTTGCTCCGCGGCATGTGGGATCTTCCCAGACCAGGGCTCGAACCCGTGTCCTCTGCATTAGCAGGCAGATTCTCAACCACTGTGCCACCATGGAAGCCCGATGATTGTATTTTTAATGGATGTTTCCAAGGTCCTTGATAAAGACATTCCTGGGTTGTAAAACTGGGAAGGGGCTGGGAGAAGATTTATATCTCAAAAAGCAAGAGAAAGAACTTGCAATTGCAGGTTTTATAAAGCAAATGTTCTAAGAATTGAGAGGTCAGGAATCTATAACAAGGAAGAGACCTGTCTAAGATTTAGTGAAGCTGAAGGGAACTTTGAGGTCCTCTTGGTCACAGTAAATACAGAAACATTGAAAAAAGTTCCTGAAAAAATATAGATCATTAATTTTAATCTGCAGTCCAATAAGGTGTAGTCACTTTAGCCTGCCCCCATGGCATAAACTTGAATGCAAAATTATATTATCTAACTTTACCTAAGTTAGTTGTTAGTAGAACTTGATACAGCCATAAGTACTTCTACTTAATTAGTCTAAATGGAAAGTTTTTTTCTGAGAATTCCCTTCCTTGAATTTGCAAAATATAATTGCATTTTCTCTTTCATATTCATTCAACTGTCAGCAGAGCAATGACAAACACTTTGTTTTTAAAGATCTGTGGCAAATAGCTTAAGTTGCCATCTGCAGTACTACAGAATTTTCCAATAATGCAAAAGCCGAAAATAGCCTAAGAAATGTATCCTTGGGCTATTTATGTCTTTGGCAAAGAAAGTTCATTTAATATAATTATCTATTCTTTACATTTTTACATAGAATATGTCAGTCTCCAGACTACTGTCCCTAGGCAGTAAATTTTAAATTCCAGGGAGTATATCTTTTCGAAAGAGTATCTAAGCAAGATTTTGAGACCAGCATTAGGTCATGAACCACCAGCCATACTTATGCCTCAGCCTTTCTCTCTAGTGATAGTGAAGTATATGAAATCAGTGAGATTGTTAATAGACTAATGTGGCTCTAAACCACTCCATTGTCAGAGTTGAAGAATTTCTTATCAACCTATGAACAATTGAATTTATAAGAGGATGTTATATTTTCACTGTGGAGATCACAAAATTGTTTTAAAATATGTTGTTAAGTGAAAATGACATTGAGAAATATATTTATCTAGCAAGTGAGGATTTTTTCATAAAAGATAAAGGAGACTAAGCTTTTTAAATAGAGCATTCACAAGTAGATAAGGAAACAACATTCACAAATAGATAAAGGAGACTATGCTTTTTAAATTGCAAATGGTGGAAACCTAGCTCAAAATAGGTTAAACTAAAAGGGTAGAGTAAGTGTAATCCGGCAAATATTAACAAAGGAAAGAAAGTGAAGCTTTATTAATCACACACACACACAGACACACACATGCACACACACACTATTCTGAGGGTAGGAAATCTCCTCCCCAATCCTCCATGTTGAAGAGCTTCTCCTTTTCACCTGGGCATGTAATTGTTGACAAACTTCTGAAAGAAAAGCGAGGTTTCTCCCTGGGATGTTTTTCCCTGCCATATGGGCATTCTAGGTTGTTTGCTATGATATATATTTCTCACCTTTTTAAAAAAAATAATGGTACAGTAAATGACTTGTGGTTCCAATAAACAGATTAGTTTTTTCCCAGCTTTATTCTTTGCATGAGAGATAGGTAGTCTTCCTTTTGTAAGAGAGTATTAAAATGACCATAGTTTTCATCTTCCCTTGCTACCAGGGCTCCTTTTTGCCTATTACTCCCTCTATTACATGTTTTCCAAAAATTACATTGTTCCATTGTCACCTAAAATGGGTTATTACACACATATCATCTCCAAATGACTGTAGAAAGAAAGAACTTGATGAAGCTAAGGGTAAGGACATGGTGGAGTTGGGGCTAGGATGCATTGAAAGAGCAAAGGGGGAGTTGAGAACAACTTTGTCTGGATCAGAAAGTAGTTTCTATATATTTGGGTAGAGTGGGGGGACTCTATTATTGTCATTTTGTTAAAACTGTTTTGGATTTAAAGGCAGACTCTAGATTTGGTTACAGACTCTTACTTCTTTGATTGGGTTCACCCATTTGGTTTTGGTTTAAAGATGTTTACTGCTTAGGCTAGGACTCTTTTTCTCATATCAATACTATCCATATACTTTAATGAAACTTCATTCCTCCTCAGATGGTAATGAACAGTTCTGCATTTTAGAATATTTATCACAATATTTATTTCAAATCATCACCCAAGGGGTAAAATAGAGAAAATATTCCAATTCTCCCTGAGCTTCCTGCATGTCTTAAAATTCTCTATTTTTACATGACTATTTGTGATACATAATTTATGTTTATAAATGGGAAATTCTGTCTTCCTTGCAGGATTCAGGGTTATAGACAAAAATATGGATTTTCTTGAGAATCTTCCTCCCAATCATTAATGAAAAAATAAAATAGCATTATTTTAACTATAATTCCTAAGAAATCCTTCTGTTTATTCAAGAAACAAAAATTAATACATTTTAATCTAACAATCTTAAAGAATTTGCTAAATTCCTACCTTGTCCTCAGTATTTTTCAGTGCTATGAGAGATACAAAATGCATTATGAAGATCCTTTGCCAAGAGCAACCTCAGGTGCCAAAGTCATGCAATAATGTTTCTATCAAGCAAGGGAAAATGTAATTGAAAGCAAAATTAGAATGACTGAGTTAAACATTACATACTGGGATTATGAAAAAAATGAATAGAACATGGCATCACTCTTAATGAACTCTTCACAGAGTGTACAATAAAGAAAATGTACTATAATTGAAATAGCACATGATAAGTTCAATAGTACAGATGAAAACAAAGTGTGGTAGAAGTCTACTCTGGGGAATGTTAGAAAGGAGGATACAATGGAATGAGTCTAGGGGGATGAATACAATTTTTCTAGATAGGAAATGGTTTAACTAAGGGAATTTCCAGCAGAGGAAACAACTTATGTAAAGGTATGGATGTTCAAAGAAATTTGCCACACTTAGGAAAAGTTAACTAGCCTGTGGGTCATAGGGTAGGTGACAAAATACAACCTAGACAGCTGGATTCCATCCCTCTTGTGAATGGGTTGTAAACTGTTACGAGGAATGTCGACTTCTTGAGTAAAGCAAAGGGGAGTCATTGAATGTATTAAGCAAGAGAATAATATGAACACACTAGAATTTTTTGTAGCCATAGGGTAAACCTGCATTAGAAAGAAATGATACTACAGATAGGAAAATCAGTTAGGTTAATCCAATAGATGAAAAATGATCAAAAGCTGTAGAGATTGGATAGATTGTTAATACAGCTTTAAAATAGCCCTATGGTATTCAAGCCTGTTTTACAGATGATATGAAATAACCATGGCAGGTCAATACTGGTCTTTCAAAGATATCCAAGTTCTAATCTGTGGAACCCATAAGTCTGTTAATTTACATGGTAAAGAGGGCTTTGTTAATAAGACTAAGTTAAATATTTTAATATGGGGGGATAATCTGGATCATCCATTTGGGTCTAATACAGTCACAAGTTTCCCTGTAAGAGGGAGGCAAGAGGATCAGAGTTAGAAAAAGGTAATGTATTGACAGAACTAGAGGTTGGAGTGAAGCACTCTAAGCCAAGGAATCAAAGTGGCCCTTAGAAGATAGAAAAAGCAAGGAAATAGATTCTCTCCTGAAGCCTCCAGAGGAGCACCTTGATTTTGGACTTCTGGTCTCCAAAACTGTGAGTGAATAAATCTTCATTATTTTAAGCCAATTCATTTGTAGTTACTTGTTTTGGCAACAATAAGAAGTCAATACAGCAACCTATCCAGTAAGTGAGAAATTTCAAATTTGAAATGAGTCTTCTATTAACACAATTGCTCCTTCCCCGCAACCTGAGTCTCAATTTCCTTATACTTAAAATGAGTTGATGATACTATAAGATTTCTGAAGTCTGTTCCCAACTGAAAATTCATATGAGTCTATGTATGATCGTAAAGGACTAGATGATGGGAAATGAGAACATGAAAGATTTCGTGAACTGGCTTTTGTACCAAATAAGTAACCTAAGTGTATAACTGTGAGTACTGACTAAAATGGTTAAAACATACTATCTGCAACAAATTTCTGTTAGATCCCTTGAGACTTCGGAATATGGCTACTGATTAACATATCTTCTTAAAATATGTAATTATACAAGCAGAAAAACACTGAAAGCCAGAAACCTGCTGTGACAAAAGGGGATTGTTGGTTCAATCAGCTTACATTTAGAATAACAGATTGTGAAACCATGGGTGGAAAAAAAAAGGCTCCTGAGGTAATTTTATCTCTAGTCCATAATCCATAAAAAGGGAACAAATTATGTGCAATCCATCACCTGTTAACTGAGCTGTGAATTTGAACAGTTTTAAGAATAATTAAATGAAATCCATTTGCACAATTATCTAAATGTATAGTTTCTTTATGGGGCTAAATTTATTATTTTGTGGGGTGATGAACCTTGAACAATTAATTGTGATGTTAAATATTAAAATGGAGTTTAACATCACGCAAAATAATTTATATCTGTATAATTATAAAATTATTGTACTGTGACGGCTTGGAATTACTCAAGTTTAGAGTGCTTCTCTGAAAAAGAATAGAACATAGTAAATAGCTATACCTTTGTAGTTTTAAATATTCATAAGGTGTGGAAGGATAATTCAATGAGCATAATAAGGGAGTCAGTCTTTATCTTTTGAACTTAGATATTCTTAGCACCCTAAGCCTAATAGTGATCCTTACCAAGGCTTTTTGAACATGAAACAATAGTGGGAACAATCAGCCCTTGCTAAATTGGTACAATATCCTAGGCTTAACGTCGCAAGAACTGGAAACTTACAACGTTTATTTAAAATCACTTGATTTTTTAGAAGTATAACAAGAATATACTTTGTTATGAAGACAAATATAAGGTCCAACCACAGTCTTCCTGAATGAATAACTGATTTATGAGCATCAGAGAATGGACTTCTTGGTTGTACATACTAAGGCCATGAAGAAAAATGTAAAATACAAGGTAGTTAATTTAAAATCTAAGAGGAAACCAGACTTTTCAAATGTTATTTTCAAATATATCATCCCCTACTAACATCAAACATTAAATATGCTCTTAATAGCAGATGACATTCATACCATTTATTTTATTTTTGTATTATTGCTTGGGTAATTGTAATTGTAGATTTTCTTTCTAGTACCTATTCCTGGCAGTAAGATTTGTTACTTGAAATATGCAGTATTATCATGGTCATACTTTTACAAGCAAGTAATAAATAAGAGCTGATACAAAGAGTGATAAAAAAATCTATTAATAGAAGAAGGCACACAAAGGGCATACAGTCTCTGTAAAAGGAAGATTTTACAGTTTGTTATCATTTTAATCAAATCCATTGGTTGCAAGGCATTTAGGCCAAGAGAATCTTCTTGGGAACCCACTTTCCATCTCAGGAACATCCAAGAACATATGAAATTCTTTCATTGGTTGAACGTAAAGAAAACCTTATACTCAGTTCTATATTGATTTAATGTACTATGAGATACAATGCATGTTTCCACATTTTCTGATAAAGTTCAGAACTTTCTCTGAAACTATGCTTGAATATAAAGGGAAGAAAGTGATGTAGATTAAAAACGAATGTGGAATCTTTATATCACTTCTAAAGAAGATCTTACTCTGCAATCAATGACTGACCAAATGTATTTAGAGTATATACCTTATAGAACGACCAACAAATAATATGTACAGCTCTGGAGTGTCTTTGACAGTAAATAAGGTTATACTAATACATGAAATCACAAATTCATATCTAGAGGTGCATTCCATTTCCTAAATCCTCTTCCTTTTCTTAGCATTAAGGCATCACTCAGGATGAGCCTGGTCATATTTAGTTTTATATTTTTCTTTATTATGGGATTTAGCACACCATGGTAAGCAATAATGGTGTATTAAATGACTAAATATCGAATTAACATGTCTTTTCTTCATATTTTCAATGTGGAACATGAGGTTTTAATTGAATATATTACCTTTAGGATACCAGTATTACATAAGGAAACTGAAGACTCTGAATTGTGAGAGAGACTTGCTGTCTTGGAATTTGCTATCTGAAAGTCCATCATAAGCCTATATAGCAGTATAATGAGAATGTGAGAGAGAGAACATAAAGAAACATAAAATAAATAGAAGTTTATGAAACAATAAGCCTTGTGGTAGATTTTAAAGTGCCTCCACTAGGAAAAGGGAACCCTTTTACACTGTTAGTGGGAATGTAAGTTGGTGCAGCCACCATGAAAAACAGTATGGACGTTCCTTAAAAAACTAAAAATATAGTTACCATATGATCCAGCAATCCCACTCCTGGACATATATCCGGACAAAACTATAATTCAAAAAGATACATGCACCTCTATGTTCATAGCAATACTATTCAAAATAGCCAAGACATGGAAACAACCTAAACGTCCATCGACAGATGAATGGATAAAGAAGCCGTCGTGTGTGTGTGTGTTTATATACACACTCACACACACACACACACATACACAATGGAATATTACTCAGCCATAAAAAGGAATGCAATAATGCCATTTGCAGCAGCATGGATGGACTTAGAGATTATCATACTAAGTGCAGTAACCCAGACAAAGATAAATATCATATGATATTGCTTACCTGTGGAATCTAAAATATGACACAAATAAACCTATCTATGAAACAGAAACAGACTCACAGACATAAAGAACAGACTTGTGGCTGCCAAGGGGGGTGGGGGAGGGATGGATTGGGAGCTTGGATTTAGCAGATGTAAACTATGATATGTAGAATGGATAAACAGCAAGGTCTTACTGTATAGCACAGGGAATTATATTCAATATCTTGTGATAAACCATAATGGAAAAGAATTTTAAAAAGAATGTGTATATACGTATAACTGAATCACTTTGCTGTAAGGCAGAAATTAACACAACATTGTAAATCAACTATACTTCAATTAAAAAAAAAATGTCTCCACTAAAGCAGCTCAAAAATAAAGCCTTAAAAATATTTCACATATCCCCATTATTCTTCTGTACTAGTTATATCCAATAAAAGGAGGTAAAAGGGTTGTTTAAAACAATTCTTTAAACAGTGTTCTGCTGTCTCTTATTTCCAGAGATTTGTGGATGTGAGAGAACATACCACATCAGTTATAAACATCATAAGTGACATAAATACAAAAAAGGACATTTAAAGGTAAATACTAGAAAAGGATTGAATTATAGAATGTTCCAGGCATAGTGAGCAGCTTAGATCTAAAGGAAATATAATTAAGATTATGCTTGTGATTAATGATCACTGATGCTGCATAGGCCTTTCATGCTTCTGAGAACTCATTCCATGTTTTACCAACCCATTTTTTCCTACCACTATTGAAGTTGGCCATTTAAACTAATCTCCTCTTTCCTCTAAACTCCAGCATATCCTGAGACTCAGAATATCACTTTCTTCCTATTTCAGTGAGAAAACAGAAACAATTAGATGGGAAATACCACGGCCTCTGCCCACACCTCCACCACTTGTGTCTGTGGCCACACTCTGTGTTATCTCCAGTTATAGTAGCAACTGTCCATACTCTTAGCCAAACTAGCTGTCTTAGGTGGGTTTATCCCCAAAACAGACCCTGAAACAAGATTCACTTCCAGGCAGTTTATTTGGGAAGTGATCCTAGGAAAGAAAGTAAGAGAATGGGGAAAATGGGACTGGGGAAAATGGGACAGGGGAAAAAAGGCCTTCCCAAAAGGTATCCATGTTATAATCCCTGGGACTTGTAAACATCATCATATTTTTTTCTTTCCAAAAAGTCATCAGAGATGTAGTTAAATTAAGAATTTTGAGATGAGAAGTTTATCTTGGACTATCCAGGAATGTTCTCAATGTTATCACAAGTGACCTTATAAGAGAGGCAGAGGGATATTATACACCAAGAAGGAAAATGCAATGAGACTTTAGAGGTGGAGATTGGAGGGATGCAGACATACAAGTTGAAGAATGCCAGTAGTCATCAGGAGCTGAAAGAGGAAAGGAACCAATTTTCCTATGGAGCCTGTGGCCCTTGATTTCAACTTAGTGATACTGATTTCAGATTTTTTGCCTTCAGAACTGTGAGAGAATAAATTCCTATTGTTTGAAGCCACTGCGTTAGTGATAATTTATTACAGCAGCACAGAAAAATACTACAGGCTTATAAAAGCACATAGATGATTATTTCATTTTGAAAGTAGAATAACGAGTCACAATTTCAAAAGTCAGTTTTGCCCTAGCTTTTCTCTTCCCTGACATTAAAATGATAAATGGAATATGGGTGTTGCAACAAGGAACTAAACATGTGTCAACATTCTATATTTCTATAATTATGCTTCTCAAGAAACTGACCAAAATGTCTTATAACAAAAGCCTGATGGAATTTGAATTACTTTGGTATATCCAATAGATTTCATTTTTACTAATTTGGTTTTGTGGGTTTATAATTAACTGTGTTGTACATGAGGCTAATTTTAAAGCAGTATAAACTTTATAGATATGAGACTATAGAACTTTGTCAAAATTCCTTATATAGGGAGTGGTCAGAGAATATTAATTAATATGGACTAAGACAGAATCTAGCCCAGTTCCACAGCTTAATACATTTTAATAAAAATAATTATTATTGGAGCTTCCCTGGTGGCGCAGTTGTTGGGAGTCTGCCTGCCAATGCAGGGGACACGGGTTCGTGCCCCGGTCCGGGGGGGTCCCACATGCCGCGGAGCGGCTGGGCCCGTGAGCCACGGTTGCTGAGCCTGCGTGTCTGGAGCCTGTGCTCCGCAACGGGAGAGGCCGCGACACTGAGAGGCCCACGCACCGCGATGAAGAGTGGCCCCCGCTCGCCACAACCGGAGAAAGCCCTCGCACAGAAATGAAAACCCAACACAGCCTAAACAAATAAATAAATAAATTTATAAAAAAATAAATAAATAAAATAATTATTATTAGCTTTTCAAAACTTTATACTTTATTAATGCTATTAATTAGCATTAATGTATTGATTATGTGAATTGGTCTAGGACAATTAATTTTCTTAACTGCCTGCTTGTGATATTTTTTCACTCAGATTTTCCATTATTTGCTTAGGTTTTCCCTATTAGATTTTTTTCAAATGCAATGTGAAAGTCAATTAATTAAGTAATTTTTGAAGAGACATTCTTTAAGCTTCATGTAAATTTTAAATGCCCTGGAAAACAGAATTAGATTTGAATAATATCACAACACAGAAAGAGAGTCAGGCTGTCTGGGTCGAAGAATAAATCAATTTAACTTATAATTAAGTTAGTTCTGTATTTTTTACTTTTGTATTTATTTTGATTTAGTTAATAACTTGCTTCAAATATTTTGAGATGGAATCAAATTTTTCTTTTAGGCAAGGATTGGAATCTGAGTACTGGTGATTCTCCAGTAATCTCTCTCTTCTTCCCTTTTGTAGTTGCTCAGGTACTTTTACAAATTCTCTCTTTGTCTCATTGCCTTTCCACAGCCTTTATTGGTGCTGCTTTAAGGTACTAAAGATTTCCTGTGCTTAGGGAGATTTCTCTTGGTTATCTTGATCTTTACACTACCTTCTTTGGCCCTTGCTGTGAACTCAGCAAAGTCCCTGTGCTCCTCTTGGGGGAATCTCTCTCAGTTGCCTTTTTCTACCCCTGGTCACTTTCAGACTGCTGCCATGTACTTAGAAAGGACCACTGCATTTTGGGTAGTTTATTTCAATATTCCCATACTACGCCCAGCCTTGGGTGAGCCATTGTTGTGCATTCAGAAAAGACCCCCATGTACCTTGGTGAGTTTCCATTAGCTCTTCTGACTTGCCTTCAGTTATCAATAGGCCACTGCCTTGCACTTGCAAGATACAACTAGATATTCCTCTGGTTATTTTTCTCAGAGTTCCTACTCTACTCAAAGCCTTTGGCCATCTGCTGACCTTCAGTTTTGCAAAGACTCCTGTTCCTGGGGGTTCTTTCTTAGTCCTACTTTCTTGCCTCTACTTTTGATATGCTCCTGTTCTTCACTTGGTAAAGGCCCCCTAGGAAAGAATTGGTTAGTGAACTACTGTAATTGGGGCTCCTTAAATTTCCAATCTGTCAGGCCTGTCTTAACATGGCTATTAAATATCTGTTAAAAGTTAATGCTGGTAACTCTTTACCCTGATCTGTATAGTGTTGGTTCCTCTTTGTGCCTTGTTTACAATTGTCAGCAATCATGGACTTCTCTTCTGCAATTTATTTAAGTTTCTTTGCATATTTAGCTCACGGTTTGTTTTTTTTTTAATTAGGTAGTTTTTCTTATTTGTTAGTGTGGCAATGATGGTCTCTTGTAAATTTCTATATTCTAATCAGAATGGAAAGCCAAATGGTATGAGTTTTACCTACTGCAATTTTTGCTTTATGGACTAGGTGCTTGAGTGAGGCAAGTATTATTTTATAGGTTCATCTACTATTAAACTGGATTTTTCACAAAAAAAACTATTCTCACATTTATGATGCATAATGAAATTATATATGCTGATCCTGGAATGAGGCAAATGAGAATAATCTTGAATGGAATTGTGATTAGAGAAATATAAAATTAACACTTTAATTTATTTGAGCTGTAATTTGTTATCTGTTGCTGGTCCTGTTCCCATTTTAAATTCAGTGGCTCTTAATAAAATGAAATAAAACTTGGGCTTTTTATCTGTCATTGGGGCTTTTCTGTTACATTCCATCAATGAAACACTACTGTTCTGCTAAGTATAATGACTTTCTCTGCTCCTATTTTTAAAATACCAATTGATGATAATATTCTACCATAGCATATCATTAAAACTTACTATTAAAAAAAAGAATCCTCCAAATATATATTACGAGAGATACTGGAGGGTTTTTTTTTTTCTTTTTAATATGGTGAAGAAGTAGTGTATTTTCAGAAGAGTAGACTAGCATAATTCTGCCCCCATTCCATTTACAGTCCTTACAGTTTTTTAGAAGATGAAGTGCAAGGCTTATTAAAAATGTACACCTAAAATTCATTAGAAGTCATTATACTTTGCCGTCATACTGTTTTTTCTTATATAATTATGATCTTGCTTTTATAGTCTTACTCAGTTAGATAGGAAGATATTTTTTATATATTTCCAGTTACATTAATGTAGTAAATATTCTTGCTGTGATTAATGAGGAGCACTGATATTATATTCACACTCAAAATGATTTTCTTATTTAAAAAATGATTGCCACTTTCCAAGAATACCTTTGTTTATTGAAGTGATAACATCTGAATTTTAAACTTAACTAAAGCACATTGTATTATGAGAAAATAAATCTAATAATATAAGTTTATTTTTCTCAAAACAGTGTTTTTCATCTAAGTTGTTTAGAAACCCACTGGTGCTTTAAGAATTGTCTAATTTATTTATTCTCAAACTTTGGTCTTACAATCCTTTATACTTTTAAAAATTATTAACAAACCCAAAGAGCTTTAGTTTATGTCAATTACATTTATCAATAGTTACCATATTAAAAATTAAAACAGAAATTTAAATAACATATTTATTTTTTTCATTTTAAAATAACAAGCATATTACATGTTAACATAAATATTTTTGTGAAAGATTACTATCTTTCAAAATATTTAGCCTATTATCTTTAATGTTTGACTTAATACATGTCAACTGGATCACAGGAAAACTCTATTATATATTCTTTAAAGAATGAGAGTAAAAAGGCAAATTACGTCTTCATATTATTATGGAAATTATTTAAGACAGGCAGAAGCCATAAAAAATGTTTCTGAGTACCTGGACCACACTTTTAGAACCACTGAACCATTAAGTAAGACATTGAAATATAATTGCTGAAGTACCTAATAGTTTGTGGATAATTCTTCCATTAAAACTTAACTGTTCAAGGGACTTCCCTAGCAGTCCAGTGGTTTACACTCTGTGCTTCCACTGCAGGGGACCGGGTTCGATCCCTGGTGGGGGACTAAGATCCCGCATGGTGCAACAAGACTCCCCCCAAAAAAACCCTTAACTGTTTGATACCTCTCTGGCTGTCTCTTATGGATTTAAGATTTCCCCAAAAGCTGATTCACTTTGTTATAAAGCAGAAACTAACACACCATTGTAAAGCAATTATACTCCAATAAAGATGTTAAAAATATATATATATATATACGTACTTAACATGGTGCCTAGCACAAAGTCAGTACTCAGTAAGTATTAGCTATTGTATGTATTATATAGCTATTATACTCATTATAACATTATTAAAACAATCATATCTATTAATTATTCATCATTAAAATAAGTAAATAAATAAATAAATAAATAAATAAATAAATAAATAAAATTTCCCCAAAGAACTGGCACCATGAATATTCTCCCATCTCTTTGGCAAAGGTAATTTGATATGATAATATGAAGTCTCTAAACCAATTGTACTGTCTAGCTTTTCTGTTAGTTTAATATTTATATGTCTAGGGCTGAAATGATTCACTGTAGCATTTTTTACACTAAATAAATGTAGAGATTGCATTTGGTTCAGAATAAAGTTATGTTAATTTCTGCTTCTTTCCATCCTGGTGCATGACATATGCCCAATTAATGCTTATTGAGTTAACTTCATTTAAGCATCTATCAGTTGAAGACATAGTGTGGTAAGCAGCTTTAGTCATGGCTCCCAATGACCTCTCCCTCCCAGTATTCCTGCCTTTGTGCTCATCCCTTAAGTGTGGGCTAGACCTAATGACTTTTTTCTAACCAATAGGATACAAAAAAAAAGATGAGATATCGCTTTCATGATTAAGCTACAAAAGAAGGTGACTTTCTGGCTCTCTCTCTCTCTCTCTGTCTTGCTGTTACTGTCTTTTGCATTCTTGTTTACCTGATCAGATGAAGCAAGATGCCATGTTGTGAGATGATCTTTGAAAGCCCCACATGGCTAGGAACAGAGGGACAGTCAACAGCTTGTGAGCCTCTGAGCCCTCAGTCCAATAACCCACAAGAAACTAAATCTATCCAACAAACAGAAGAGTCAGCGAGGGAGTGGATCCTTTCCAGTCAAGTTCTGAGTTAA
Source organism: Eschrichtius robustus (assembly GCF_028021215.1). NCBI lineage: Eukaryota > Metazoa > Chordata > Mammalia > Artiodactyla > Eschrichtiidae > Eschrichtius > Eschrichtius robustus. The sequence continues at coordinate 27,037,032 of NC_090840.1, read as the reverse complement.
TTTCCATCAGTAAGACCCACACTCAGAACACTTGCTAAGATGTACTTAGATTCCTGACCCACAGTACCTGTGAAATAATAATTGTTGTTAATTTAAGACACTAAGAATTGGATAATTTGCTATGTAATAATACATAACTAAGACACTTAGTAAGAATTGTGATGGTGATAAAAATGGGATAGGAACACTGCTCACAGACTTTTGGAGATGATAATTCACAGTATAGTTATTTGTTGTTTTAGAAAGAACAAGCTCAATTCTAAACGCCAGATTGATAATACTCCTATTACTTAATAAAGTTCTTTTAAAATTGAATATTTTACACCATTTTCTTTTTATCTTAAATTTTTAATTTTATTACACTTTCTACGAATAAGTGTATCCTAATATAATATGCTCTTATACCTTAAAGTTTTTTGGATTATTTTATTATCATCTTCAACAATATCTGTTTATTACTTATCCTTACTGCTATCCCTACAACTATATCCTCTATGTATAGATATAAACTTAAATTGAAAATATTTTTTAATGTCCTTTGACCAGATGTGTCTAAGAATTTTAAACGCATCTTTTGGAATTAAGCATCATTAAAATTAGTATACATCAGACATATTACCTTTTTGATAAATAATTATTGAATATAAATATAAAATTATGAAACTGCATATTATTGTGATAAGCAGGTCTCTTTTTCAAATTATTTTACATATTAAATGTTATTGCCTCCTGCAAGAATAAGACAGGATACAGCATCATCAGCTGTTTTGATTTACATAATGCAATTGCTAACAAGTCTGGTTGAAAACAATAAGTAGAAAAAATTCAAAAGTTTGTTATGACAACATCACTCAATTATTTATCTCTTTCTGTGTTATATGCTGAAACTTTAATATATATTCCTTGAATTCTTTTAATGCAAATAATTGGAAACCACAGGTATTTCACAACAATTTGTTATTCAGTGATTATCACTCACTTCCTCAACCCTAACACTGATATTTCAAATTATCATTTTGGTCACTAAGATACAAGTTTTTTTTGTTTGTTTTTTTTTTTTTTTTTTTAACTGAAGAAGATGGAGCATAAAAGGAAGACTCCTGCATGTTATATGATGATGAGCCTTTTCTCAGGCAGGTTTTTTTCAATGAATGAGTATATACTAAAAGCAGTTGAAAATTAGCAAAATTAAAACTGTTCTGCAAACTTTGCCTTGTAGCACCCCAGGGGTGCAAATAGCCTAAAATGAGGATTTTCTTTCTTACCATGTCAAAAAGATTTCACTGTTGAAATAATTTCAGGACTTATGAAAGCATCTCTACTTTGTAAAATCCACCTCTGAAATATTTTAGATACATTATTGATTTATGTCCTAAACTCCAAATAGAATTCCAATTCTCACGCATGTGCATCTCTTCTTGTACTTACAGTGGTAAAGAATATACTATCGACTCAATTGTATGAGCTGAAAATCTGGAAGTCATCTTAAAGCTTCCATCTCTTTTGTCCACTGTAGCAATAAATCATCATGCTCCATCTGTTTTACTATCTATTAAATTGGTAGACACTTCAGGCTCTCTTCCCTTCTGCATAGATTCACTGCCACTGCTGTAGCTTAGGCGGTGATACTTTTTCTGGCAACAATTTCCTAAATGTTCTTCCCTCCTTTAACCTTTCTGCCATTCTAATGCACTCCAGAATGCTGTGCATGTAGTCATTGTAACAAGCACTTTTGATCATGTCATCTTTTCTCAAAATTCTCCAATGGCTACTCATGACTTAAACGATAAAATCAACATTAATTAACCTACTCTGTAAGACTCTCCATGGCATGACCTTCATGTTCAGACAGGTCGTAATTATGCATTGTCATAAATTTTCATTAATACAACAATATTCTTTTCTAGTACACTCGACTTTCTATTTTTCTGCAGCACCACACAATAGCGATAGTTCTTCCACAATAGTTTCAAAGTTTCTTATGCATTTTCCATGTTTCCCCCCTCTTTCTAGCATTTTAAATCACCCTCCATGCAATCCATGTGCTCTTCAAGCAACAATTATGAGGTATCTACTCTGTGACCATTGCAATGCTAGACCTCAGAGATAAAACTATGTCATTATCATGCTTTGGAGGAGAGTACAGTTTAATGACAACGAATACCATTTTCCTCCTGATTTTTTTCCCTAATGAATTTTTACTTATATTTTGTCTCATCTTAAATGTGTCCATATCTTTGTAGGTTAACCTGACCTTATCAGGCAGAAGTAAGTGTTCTTTCAATTATGACCAGCATGCTTCTTTTAAATGCATCTAGTACACAAAGCATTTGGAATATTTTAAATGCTTGTATGTTTGATATTTTATTAGGCTGTAAACTTCTTTAAGTGAGGAATTTTTGTTCCTTCGGTTTTCAATTCCACGTACTATATAGATTTGAGCACATATATATGGTTAATAACATCTAGTGAATTAAGTGTTTGAGCGTCAATCCTCTGACAGCTATATGTACATCTGCAAGCTATTTTCCTTATTTCTTAGATCATGCAATAGTTGTCTAACTATGCTAATATTAGAATTTGCTAAAAGCAGTGCCTTATTAATGAAAATCAATAGCAATAAGTAACAACACCCTACTCAGTGTCAAAGCCTATTTAAATTTAAATGGAATCAAAAGTCATCTAGTTAAATTTTTCACTTAAAAGATCTACTGAAAAAAGACGTTTAAAACAGAATGGAAAAGTAAGGTTTATGACCTGTATCTCTTGCCTTCCAGGGCAATAAATGCTTTCTTTACTAGATAAAACTCTTCTCTTTTTTGTTCATGTGTTTTTATCCTCAGCCAAAAAACAACTTTCTTTTTCTCAGTCCCTTTAGCCACTGTAGGGAAAAAAAATATGACTGTAGGAAATGGTCATAAATTTTGTTATTTCGGGCATAATTAGCAGTTCACAATGTGCTTTGTTCTCAGAGAGCAATTTACTTGGATCACCATCACTGCATAATTAGCAAGTGCCCACTATGTAAATTGGGGTTTGCTTTTCTGCTCATCACTGACTTAAGATAATTTTAATTACAAGAAAAAGAAAACTCAATTCAAACTTATTTAAACAACAGAGAGAATGTTTTGACTCATATAATTAAAATTCCTAGGCCCGGTTTGCTCAAGGCTCTGGCATGTTTTGTTTAAAATTCTCTAAGCTTGTGATCCCCCTGTATCAACTTCCTCTTCGGATTGGCTTCTCCCACTTTAGCAAATGGTTTCAGCAATTACAGGTCTCCAATTAACAGACCATCTTATGCAGAACAAGCTTTACACTGAATGAACAATGATTGGACTTAATCCCTTTAGGCAGGGGTATACCATGCACTAATTATTTTAGGCTTGGCTTACCTGGTACAGTCACTACGGTAAGAGGAATGAGAATTTACTCACAGGTTTATCACCCAAAAAATGTAACTGCCACATGGGGAAATAGTAGTTTAGATGTGTAAAGATAACTACAGTGAACAATATAAACTATCAGTTAAAAGAAAATATTAACCTAATTCACCTTTCAAAAGTCACTTATTGTCACTTATATTGTTAGAAGAATTCATCAGATTAAGCTGCACTAATGCAGCTACACTGCATCTAGCTATTTATATTATCAATTATTTTCCTTTTATTGATTGAATCTTTCCCATCTTCACACAAAATTGCTGCTATTTATTCCATATTTAAAACTAACTAGGTAACAAAAGAAAACAACAGCAAAATCCCTCTCTTGACTTTATTTTCCCTTGCAACAATTACCTTATTTCTTTCACTTGATTGATAGCAAAACTCCACAAAAAATTATCCACATATACAATTCTAGTTTCTCTTTTTCCATAGTTCCCCAAACCCACTCCAATAAAACTTTTGCCACCAGGCTTATTAAGGTTACAAACTACCTGTACATTTCAAAATCCAATGGTCACTCTGAGTTCTACAACCTGCTTGATCTGGTTGAACTCTTCTTTCATGAAATGTTTTAATAGTTGGCTTCCAGGACACCATAATTTGTGTTTCTTTCTTTCTTTTTTCCCTACTAATTCACTGACCATTTCTTCTCATTTTCCTTTATTAGTAGATTGTCATGTTTAAGAATTCTTAGTTCAAAAAGACCTTGGGAATCTTCTTTTTTGTCTGTCTACACTAGTCTCTTGGTGATCTTATGTAATTCATGGCTCTAAATACCATCTGCATGATGACAACTCCTAAATATATACATCAGTAATTTTGTATTCTCACTTTAATCATAAAATTACATGTATAATTATCTGTTAGATATGTCCAATTGACTAAGTGAAATCTCAAACTTAATATCCTTGACTTACTTCAAGTTCACCTCCTGATATTCCGTACAGGAACAGTCCTGATATTCCCGATCAAAATAGATGACAATTCCATTTTTCTAATTTCTCATGGTAAAAATGCTAGTGATACATTCTTGATTCCTTTATTTGTGAGAAGGCCAGATATAGACCTTCTAAATTCCCATTCTTTGATTCATAAATGATTTGCTGAATTTTTGTGCTCACTGATTAATAAGAAAATGCTTTTAACTGAATTTTGATTAACATTCTCTCCTTTCCCCATACCCTGAACATGTCTCTTATTATCTAATAGGAGTATTAGGGCTAAAATTGATTAATGAGGAGTTTGATTTTAAAATGAGGTCGTCTATTTATAAGATAAACTATATCTTCAAGAGACATTTATAAAATATGCTTTAACATTCAGTAACATAAAAAAGTTTTAAATTGGTTGTTTAGTGTTTCAAATCTTATTCATGAAATCATTTAAACAAACTGCTCCAATAGTTCCTATCATTACTTGAAAATGTCAATGAACTAGTTTTTAATGTTTGGTTCCACTCCCCAAATCATGCAATCAGCTTGTTCTTTCCCTAGTACACTTATGTAATTGTTTTAGTTAAAAGTCTACGGTTTATACTTAAGACAACTAAATGACATAAAGATGAATTGCACTAAGGAGCCACTCATGGTAATTGAAACAGTGTAATTTGCTGCATGTATGGACTGTTGCAGAAGTTTGAGCTCTGGGTACACAACCTACTCTTCACCCTTTGTAGAAATATTACCTGGCTTTTCATAATATATTGTGTTCTCTATACTCTCTTGTGGTTTTCATTTTCTGTGAAAGCATGATGAATGCATTAAATATAAATTCCTAGTCCTTCTAGTAAATGCAGGGCATAGCCATTAATTAAAGTGTGACCATTCCAGTTTATAAAGTATAGCTTCAACCAAACTGGCAGATGTTACCTGCTTCATTTCTCTTTGTTCCAGAAGGTAACAAGAAATATAGTTAACCTTTTCCTCACCACATCTGTGTAATTTTATATCTCCTTTTTAAAACATTGGAACACACATACACATACACATATATATTGTAAACCAGTCAATTACATGAGCAAATCAATAAACTGTTATGATGGTATAAGTGTGATCTTCGTGTGAAAAACATATTATTAAATTCGATGAGTATAAATGTCTAATTTCCAACCAAATATATATTTCAATTATATGCAATATATTACCATTAAAACACATAGAGGAATTTGGTGTTTATGACAGTTGCTAAAAAAGGAAGTAAATTATATATTTCAATAGATTTTGAAATTATTTTTAATGACCTAAGTAAGTAGTTCCAATAGGCAAAAATTGCTAGCGTTATACTTTTTTCAGGTTCAAAGGCAGATAACTGCCAATCAAATTTCTGCTTGCTTTATTATTGTTTTCACTTATACTTTAGTCAGATTCTACTAATAGAAATATTTATACCATATTCTATTATTACTTTGGAATTCTAGCAAACTAAAAGAACATTATATTGGAATGTTTTGAAAATGTTATCTATGCTATTTATAATGAAAATAATGGCTGCCTTTTTAGTCACTTTTAATCACTATTTAATACTAAGGAAGAAAATGATAGATTTTAGCTCTTTGACCCTTATACAAAGCTTAAATATCCTATAGTAATTGTACTAAAAATGAATTATTAATATATTAAACTTTGGCCCAATAATTATGGCATTATATAATTTTATAGGAACTCATTTTTTCACATGCAAAATTATATCATTTTAATGATGCATGAGGGTGTGAGGCAGAGCGAAAGTGTCTATGGCAATAAAATTTTAAACTCCATTGCAGTGTTGTATTATTCTCCCCAAAATAGATAGAATGTGAATCTGGAATAGTTTTTAAGTTGTTCCCAAATTTAACAATGAATTTTTAAATCCTAATAACCTTGTTGGATGAGCTCTCCATATCCCAGAAGGGAAGAACATCAAGTCCCTTCTATTAATGAAACAAATTGTTCATGTATAACTTGTCTAACAATTAAAATGTAAAATAATTATTTATTTTGACACACCTTGGGATAATTTTAAAGCAGCTGAGGCATTAGATCTGGTTCTATGAGTTCTTGTCCTAAGTAGATATACTATCAAGAATGGTCTATTCTCTCAAAATGTTGATCATAGCAAATAGGTGTATTAATAATTAATGGCACAAAATCTCCCTGACAGTTTTACTGAGTTTTTATGATTATATTAAATAAATAATAATATGGTTCTATTTTTATTTGTGTCTATTCTTTTTAAATGACTGATGTCTTCTACAGTTTTATTTTTATAATATAGGTTTGCTTACTAATTTTCTTGCAATTTTAAGAATCTGGTAACTCCAAATTTTGACTTGGGAATTAGGTAGTTATATTCTTAATCAGTTCAGACTGCTATAACAAAGCACCATAGACTGGGTGGTTTGTAAACAACAGAAATTTATTTCTCGCAATTCTGGAGGCGGGACGTCTGAGATCAGGGTGAGAACCCTCTTCTGAGTTGCAGACTTCTTGCCATGTCCTCACGTAGTGGAAAGGGCAAGAAAGCCCTCTAGGGTCTCTTTCATAAGGTCAGTAATCCTCTAAGGTCTCTTTTATAAGGGCATTCATCCTATTCATGAAGGTCCCATCCTCATGACATAATTACCGCCCAAATCGCCGACTTCTCAATACCATCACATTGAGGGCTAGGATTTCAGCATATGACTTTTGGGGTGACACAAACATTCAAGTCCATAACACACCATAAGTTGTAAAGGACATTTACAAAATAAAATGATAAAAAACACAGGCAATAACTTGAAAGTCTTGGATATATTTGTAGAATCCATTCTCTCATCTTCCTTGTCATACTAACCAACTCAAGTTTTCTCGTGACCATTCCACTGGACTACTATTGCCCACATCATCTTATTTCCCTCTCTGTAGCATTTAACATTTCTCATAGCCAATTCCTCCTGAAACTCTCCACATTTAGATATCCTGTAACTAAATAATTTTTAATTATTTCTCTGGTCAATAAATTTTTTGACTATCTCTAAAATTGTAATGTAGCTGAGAATTTCATCCAAGACTTTACTATTTTCTCATTTGATGCTGTCTCCTCTGATCTACTTTGCTTCTATTTCTTTAATCAAATCTGTGCAAGGATAATTTATAAATCTAAACCATCCACCTGACACTCAGTCTTTATCACCACCCTTAGTTCCAGAGCCATATTTCCTAATGATTATCTTCGCTTTAATGGTCTAAAGGTATCTCCAATTTATTTTCCAAATTGAAACAGAGATACCTCCATATTAATAATTTAAAATTTCTAAGTCCTATCAATGCTTTCTGAACTTTTGAAAGGTTTTCACTCTCAATAGAAAAATTTCTAGCATTGAAGGGATCCCTAAATAGGAATTCATAAATATGAGTTCAGATTTTTTTCTCAGCTACTAACTTGTCCTGTGGTCTTGGACAGAATATCTGAGGTCACTTCTGAAATAGAAAGTATATAAACCCTTCTAACACCATAAATTTTTAAAGTATATTTCCACAGTGATTACTGATTTTCTTAATAAACTTTATGAAAGACTGAAATTCTATATTTAAATAATACATTCCATGAATATCTACAGCAGATCCCCTAAAAGCTAGGGCACATTGTAGGATATGGATAACATCAGTGAACTTAAAAGTCATAAAGCGCTACCCTGGTATAGTTTAAATTCTATTAGGAGTTTATAGCTAATCAAATGAGTAAGTAAAATATAGAGCAGGTTAGATAATGTCAATTGCCTTAGAGAAACATAAATGAAAAAGGGGTAATGGATGTTGTTAGTTAGGTGGGATGTAATTTTAATATAGTAGCCTGGGAAAGACTCACTGGGTGATTGACATTTAAGTGAAGACCAGAAAGAAGTGAGGGAGTGGGTTTGGTGGATCAATTGGAATAAAGAAATTCCAGGCTGAGAAAATAGCAAGTACAACGTGGAGAGGAAATAATATATTTATTTAAGTAAATAGTGGAAGAATAGAGATGTACAATGGAGTCAGTTTCTGAAGTGGTTTGTAGGCCATTGTGTGATTTTGATTTTGACTTACAGTGAGATGAGAAGCTCTTAGAAGAATTTGATTAGAAGAATAATACACTCTCCCTCTCTCTCATTTTAACAAGATCAAGGTAACTTCTGTCTTGGAAATATACTTTAAGAAAGACTGGAACCATAGGGACTAGTTAGGAAGTTACAAGACTAATCCACTGTGAGAGAGGATGGTGACAAATCATGGTACCTGGGGAGGAAAGTTAAGGTTTTATTTTATTTTGTTTACTTATTTTTATTTTAATTTTTTTTCCAGATTTATTGAGGCATAAATGACATATAACATTGTGTAAGTTTAAGGCTTACAACACAGTCATTTTACTTAATTGAAAAATAACTATCACAATCAGGTTAGTTAAGGTATCTAACATCTTGTGTAGTTACTTTGTGTGTGTATATGTGTATGAGGACTTTTAAAACATGCTCTGTTAGAAACTTTCAAATATACAACAAAATATCCATAACTATATTCACCATGCCATACATTACATCCCCAGAACTTATTTATCTTAAACTGGAATTTTGTACACTCTGACAACCTTCGTCCATTTCACCCACCTTCTGCCCTGGAAACTACTAATCTGTTATATTTCTGTGATTTTATTTTTTTTAGATTCCACATATAGGTGAGATCATACAGTATTTGTCTTTCTCTAACTTATTTCACTTAACATAATGTCCTCAATGTTTGTAAGGTTATATTTGAAATGTAGAAGCAGCATAATTTGCTCTCAGATTGGATGATGGTGTGAAAGGAGTCAAGGATGACTCCAATATATTGGTACTAGGTAGTTGAAGAAATAGAGCTGTCACCCCAGAAAGACTGCATAAGAAGGCTATTAGGGACTGGGGTCAGATCAGAATATTAGTTTGGACAAAGATGAGTTAGGGGTTACACTTGGAAATTCAAATGGGAGTGTCATCAGTCAGTTGTGTATAGGATTCTGAAGTTGACTGAATCAGATGTTTAAAGATGAGGTCTTTTCAATATTAGGATATGGGACTGAGAACCACCAAAGGAGACTGAGAAGAAGTAGCCCATTGTGGTCAGGAAAAAGCAAACCAAACAAAAGCAAAATTAATATTCCCCCACACCCAGAATAGGAAGCCATATGAAGACCATATTTTAAGAAGAAATTTGTGATCAATTGAATCCTGCTGAAAATCACATAAGATGTAAAATGAGAATTGGCTATTTGATTCACCAAAGGAAGATCAGCATGGGCTAGAAAAGACCAGTTTCAGTAGAGACGATATGGCAAAAAACTCATTAACTGATGTCAAGATAGCATGGTTGAAAGGAAATGAGTGTAGAGAACATTTTCAGGACTGTTGTTTTAAGGGCAAGAAAATGTACAGGTCAATAATGGAAAGAGAAGTAGAGTCAAGAATATTTCTTTGTAATGGGCATAAATTTCTCATGTTGGCTTGCTGTTTAGATGAATCCAGGAACAGGACAATTTATGATGTAGAGGAGAAAGTACAATTACTGGAGGGTTGTCTTTGAATTGCCAGTAAGGAACTGGTGCACAATTAGAAAGTTTTGTCTTTTCTTGGAACATAATTGCCTCAATGCTTCAACCATAGTAACAAGAGAGTACATAGGGTATGTATGTCCTGCTGTAGAAAGGTGTGAAGATGTCTTGTTAAAATTTTTTTCTCATCAACTCTGAGGATGGGGGAGAGGTGTTGTGGATTGAAGAGAAAGGAGAGTTGAGGTAGGAATGGACCAGGAAATATTGAACATTTGGTGGGCAGCCTTAAGAATCCATTTGAGGCTAATGATTAAGTTAAGAAAGACTGTAAGGCACAGTAAGTTTTTGAATATTTACTGGGTGGCCAATACAGTGATAGATGCTATATGCATATGTGTGTGTCTCAACACTCACCTTTACAACCACTTTAGAAATTTCCTATTATTATCACCATTTTCCAGATGGCTAATTTTTATATATTTACAGATTTAGCAAGTTTTTCTGTTATTATTTGAAATTAGGTTCCTTTGATCTCAAAACTTATGTTTTTTTTTTTCTACTGCATCATGGTAAAAGACAGTTATTCAGTTATTTCTCAAATCCAAGTTTGTTAATAGCAGATGTTGCAAAAAGTGTAGTCTTTTATTTGTATAAAATGGTCACTATCATTTTTAAGTTAATATGATGACATATTGTTTGTTAGGATTATGATGACTGTGAGACCATGAGCTGTTTAAATAAAGTGATCAAAGACAGAACAGAGATGAGCATATTGGGAAGTGCTATAAGTATTTCATATTTTCTCCTGAAGGATATTAGGAGTCAATATTGTTACAGTTAGAGGGGGGACAAATTGGATTGATGTTTAGTCATTTTTTCCTATGCTTATCCCTTTAAAAAAATTGTGAGATTAGATAAACAATCCAGTTTCAGCAGGCCTCAGCAAGCTGTGAGTAAAATTAGATCGATAAGAATAATTTTCAAAATTCTCTCTTACTCCTACCTATGAGCAGAGGACTTGTATTCTCTTCAATGTGTCCTTGACATATTTCGAGGAGTCCACAGAGTGTATTTTAACTTATATTTTAAAACAATAAATTCTGGAGAGGGTGTGGAGAAAAGGGAACCCTCTTGCACTGTTGGTGTGGATATAAATTGATACTGCCACTATGGAGAACAGTATGGGGGTTCCTTAAAAAACGAGAAATAGAACTACCATACGACCCAGCAATCCCACTATTGGGCACATACCCTGTGAAAGCCATAATTCAAAATGAGACATGCACCACAATGTTCATTGCAGCACTATTTACAATAGCCAGGACATGGAAAAAACCTAAGTGTCCATCAACAGACAAATAGATAAAGAAGATGTGGCACATATATACAATGGAATATTACTCAGCCATAAAAAAAAGAAATTGAGTTATTTGTAGTGAGGTGGGTGGACCTAGAGTCTGTCATACAGAGTGAAGTAAGTCAGAAAGAGAAAAACAAATACTGTATGCTAACATATATTTATGAAATCTAAAAAACATTTTAAAAAGGTTCTGAAGAACCTAAGGGCAGGACAGGAATAAAGATGTAGATATAGAGAATGGACTTGAGGACATGGGGAGGGGGAAGGGTAAGTTGGGATGAAGTGAGAGAGTGGCATGGACATACATACACTACCAAGTGTAAAACAGATAGCTAGTGGGAAGCAGCTGCATAGCACAGGGAGATGAGCTCAGTGCTTTGTGACCACATAGAGGGATGGGATAGGGAGGGTGGGAGGGAGACACAAGAGGAAGGGGATATGGGGATATGTGTATAGCTGATTCACTTTGTTATACAGCAGAAACTAACACAACATTGTAAAGTAATTATACTACAATATGATTTTAAAATAAAATGACACAAAGAAACAAACAAACAAAAAAACTAGTCTAACTCTCAATGGCAACAATATTTTCAGTTTTAATTTTTCCTTGACACCATTGAGCATCCACATCTGCTGGTTGCTTCTGTCATTTGACATTCCTGAGACCTAGATACACAAAACTCACTTTATTCACTGGCTCTCTGTTCAAGGCTCCTAAAACGAGGCTGCTTAGTCTCATTGTTTTACAGATTCTAATGAAACAGGAACTATTTATTTGTATTTATAATTCACGGTCCCCTTAAGATGCAGAGAGATCATCCTTTTTGCTTACTGTTAACCAATCGATTATTTCTTTTGTGAATTTGAAGTAAAGAACACAGACATTAAATTTATTTATTCACATAATTTTTGTTTATCTACATGTATGTTTATATGTAATGTGTGCACATTATATAGAATTTTAAACACGATAACATGTAAAATGAAAGTCAAAATCAGTCACTACACATGAGAAAAACCTTCCTTGGTGACACTTTCCATAAGCAATTTGGTGTGTTACCTTTCTTAGAAGCCTCCATTGCTTCTTACTCTTTTATTGTAGGATAAATTCCAAATTTCTTAACCTGATTGTAAAGGATAAATTATAACATTTTAGAGTTTTCTATGTGATAATTTTTCTTTGAGAGATGATTGTGGGGAAAGACTGGAATAAAGAAGAGGAAAAACAAGACAGAGTTTGGGAATATCCCTACTGAATATTGATATGACCATACCTATCTGAAGAGGAAATGAGAGTAGACTGAGTATTTTTAAAATTTGGTAACTTGGGAGAATTTGAAGTTTGGGAGTTTGAGATTGACATGTACACACTGCTTTATTTATTTATTTATTTATTTATTTATTTATTTATTTATTTATTTATTTATTTTTAAAATGTTTTTATTGAGGTATTGTTGCTTTACCATGTCATGTTAGTTTCTGCTATACAGTGAAGTGAAATGGCTATATTTATAAATATATAACTTCTTTTTTGGATTTCCTTCCAATTGAAGTTACCACAGAGCACTGAGTAGAGTTCCCTGTGTTATAAAGCAAATATGTGCTATATAAGTATATTATTTATCTATTTTATACACAGTAGTGTATATATGTCAATCCCAATCTCCCAATTCACCCACCCACCCTTTCCCCCCATGGTGTCCATACATTTGTTCTCTATGTCAGTGTCTCTGTTTCTGTATTGCAAATAGGTTCATCTGTACCATTTTTCTAGATTCCACATAAATGTGTTAATATACAATATTTGTTTTTCTCTTTCTAACTTAATTCACTTTGTATGACAGTTTCTAGGTCCATCCATGTCTCTACAAAAGACTCAGTTTCATTCGTTTCAAAGGTTGAGTAATATTCCATTGTATATATGTACCACATCTTCTTTATCCATTCATCTGTTGATGGACATTTACATTGGTTTCATGACCTGGCTGCTGTAAATACTGCTGCAATGAACATTGTGGTACATGTCTCTTTTTGAATTTAGATTTTCTCAGGGCATATTCCCAGTAGTAGGATTGCTGGGTCATATGGTAGTTCTATTTTTAGTTTTTTAAGGAACATCCATACTGGTTTCCATAGTGGCTGTATCAATTTACATTCCCACCAACAGTGCAAGAGGGTTACCTTTTCTTCACTCTCTCTCTAGCATTTATTGTTTGTAGATTTTGTGATAATGACCATTCTGACTGGTGGGAGGTGATAACTCATTGTAGTTTTGATTTGCATTTCTCTAACAATTAGTGATGTTGAGCATGTTTACATGTGCCTCTTGACCTTCTGTATGTTTTCATTGGAGAAATGTCTATTTAGGTCTTCTACCCATTTTTTGATTGTTTGTTCGTTTTTTTAATATTGAGCTGCATGAGCTGTTCGTATATTTTGGAGATTAATCCCTTGTCAGTTGCTTAATTGCAAATATTTTCTCCCATTCTGAGGGCTGTCTTTTTGTCTTGTTTATGGTTTCCTTTGCAGTGCAAAAGATTTTAAGTTTCATTAGGTCCCATTTATTTATTTTTGTTTTTATTTTCATTACTCTCAGAGGTGGGTGAAAAAAATATCTTGCTGCGATTTATGTCAAAGTGTGTTCTTCCTATGTTTTCCTCTAAGAGTTTTATAGTGTCCTCTCTTACATTTGGGTCTTTAATCCATTTGGAGTTTATTTTTGTGTATGGTGTTAGGGAGTGTTCTAATTAATTCTTTTACATGTAGCTGTCCAGTCTTCCTCACACCACCTGCTGAAGAGGCTGTCTTTTCTCCATCGTATATTCTTGCCTCCTTTGTCATAGATTAGGTGGCAATAGGTACGTGGGTTTATCTCTGGGCTTTCTATCTTGTTCCATTGATCTATATTTCTGTTTTTCTGCCAGTACCATACTGTCTTGGTTACTGTAGCTTTGTAGTATAGTCTGAAGTCAGGGAGCCTGATTCTTCCAGCTCTATTTTTCTTTCTCAAGATTGTTTTGGCTATTCAGGGTTTGAGCAGAAATAAATGAAATAGAAACATAAAAAACAAAAGCAAAAATCAATGAAACTAAAAGCTGGTTCTTTGAGAAGATAAACAAAATTGATAAACCTTTAGCCATACTCATCAAGAAAAAAAGGGAGAGGATTCAAATCAATAAAATTAGAAATGAAAAAGGAGAAATTACAACAGACACCGTAGAAATACAAAGGATCATAAGAGACTACTAAAAGAAGCTATATGCCAATAGAATGGACAGCTTGGAAGAAATGGACAAATTCTTAGAAAGGTATAACCTTCCAAGATTGAACCAAGAAGAAATAGAAAATATAAACAGACCAATCACAAGTAATGAAATTGAAACAGTGATTAAAAATCTTCCAACAAACAAAAGTCCAGGACCAGATGGCTTCACAGGCAATCCTATCTAACACTTAGAGAAGAGCTAACACCCATCCTTCTCAAAGTGTTCCAAAAAATTGCAGAGGAAGGAACCCTTCCAAGTTAATTCTGCAAGGCCACCAACACCCTTATACTAAAACCAAAGATAACACAAAAAAAGAAAATTAGAGACCAATATCACTAGTGAACATAGATGCAAAAGTCCTCAACAAAATACTAGCAGACAGAATCCAACAACACATTAAAAGGATCATACAGCATGATCAAGTGGGGCTTATCCCAGGGATGCAAGGATTCTTCAATATGTGGAAATCAATCAATTTGATGCACCACATTAACAAATTGAAGAATAAAAACCATATGACCATCTCAATAGATGCAGAAAAACTTTTGACAAAATTCAACCCCCGCTTATGATAAAAAGCTCTCCAGAAAGTGGGCATAGAGGGAACCTATCTCAACGTAATAAAGGCCGTATACAACACACCCTTAGCAAACATTATTCTCAATGGTGAAAAAGTGAAAGCATTTCCTCTAAGATCAGGAATAAGACAAAATGTCCACTCTCACCACTGTAATTCAACATAGTTTTGGAGGTCCTAGCCATGACAATCAGAGAAGAAAAAGAAATAAAATGAATCCAAATTGGAAAAGGAGAATTAAAACTGTCACGGTTTGCAGATAACATGATACCCTACATAGAAAATCCTAAAGATGCCGCCAGAAAACTACAAGAGCTAATCAAAGAATTTTGTAAAGTTGCAGGATACAAATAATGCACAGAAATCTCTTGCATTTGTATACACTAAAAACTAAAGATCAGAAAGAGAAATTAAGGAAGCACTCCCATTTACCATAGCAACAAAAAGAGCAAAATACCTAGGATAAACCTACCTTAGGAGGTAAAAGACCTGTACTCAGAAACTATAAGGCACTGATGAAAGAAATCAAAGAAGGCACAAACAGATGGAGAGATACACCATGTTCTTGGATTGGAAGAATCAATATTGTGAAAATGACTATACTACTATAATACCCAAAGCAATCTACAGATTCAATGCAATCCCTATCAAATTATCTATGGCATTTTTCACAGAATTAGAACAAAAAATTTTACAACTTGTATGGAAACACACTGCTATATTTAAAATAGACAACCAACAAGTATCTACTATATAGCACAGGGAATTATGCTCAGTATTCTGTAATAACCTAAATGGGAAAATAATTTAGAAAAAGAATAGATACATGTATATTAATAACTGAATCACTTTGCTGTACTTCTGAAACTAACACAATATTGTTAATCAGCTATACTCCAATATAAAATAAAAAAGAATCTACAAATAAAAATTTTGGTAACTTGTGAGTAGGCCTCCTGGGAGAATGTTTTGATTTCAGATAAACTAATATCTTTCTCTGTTCAGTATTGATTAATAAAAATATGACCCTCACTACTTTAACTAGCTGCTAGGAGGAAATAAACCCCAATTCTCAGGTAGAAATCTTGAGAGAAATTGAGCTATCTCAAATATGCATGCTTCTGATTGATAAAAGTGAAGGGTGTTGTAGCATAAGAGGGCAAACCATGTTATAAATTGCTTGTTTAGATGGTACTTTACAATATAACTCAAATTTTCTATGATTTTGTTGAAAAGCAATGTCTAAATGTCAAGTTTGGGAGCAATCACATCATAATCATGAAGGGCACTAAATGGTACATTTCTTTCTCACCACATCCTTCACAGAGGATTTTGTTGCTTTGTCAATTTAGTCTTTGGATCTAGGATGAGCTGTTAAAGGGATGTGTAATTATGCTATTTCTCTTTCCCATGTTTGCCTATAGCTACCCTTTTTTAAACTGGATTTTACATGTTATAATTTATTTGATATGTGATAGTGAGCTCTAAAAATCTGAATAACCCCATCTCAGTGTGTAGAAAATCTGCTCATGTTGCATGATCCAACTCTTCTATTTTTGAAGATCCTTGGACAATCCCAAGTTGTTTTCATCCTTCTTCCCCACCCCCCCACCCCAGAAAACGTATAGATACTTACCACATTGCATTAGTTGTATTGATTCTTACGTATGTCTCTTTTTCTAGATTATAAACATTCATGATAGTGAACATTTGTTTATCTATTTTTTCACCATCAAAAACACTGTGATTAGTACATGAAAGACACCCAGTAATTTTTGATGATTAAATGAAAGAATGAGTGATGTGAAAGATTTTTTGCTTACTTTACAGTTCAATATTTTAGTACCTTTTTGTGAAGTACCTATTTTCGTCATGCACAGTGTATCATTTTAATATGTCATAATCTGCTTTCACTAATATGAAATAAGCCTTTCACTGAGGAAACATTCATTGAATAGATCAATTTTTGGAGCATTTCATTCTAAATTATTAGATACCTGTAAATGGAGTTTTACTTCAGTCATATTTATTTTGTTATTTTGAGTTAGAGAGATACAAGTCAATGGATTCTAGTAGAAAAATTAAACGATCAAGAATTTCCAGATTTGGAATTCTATTTAAGATGTGGCCTTTCATTTTCTATGTGTTTTTGCCATGTCACTTACACATATTAAATTACATTTTCTCAATTGCATGGACAAAATTATTAATTTTATTTAAGACAATCATCTTTGGTATACAGTGCTCTAAAATATTATTGCATATAGAAAAATTCTGATGTATAGTGATGAAAAATATCTGTTGGAAATGCAATTTGCCTCTTGAAATAATTGTATTTATATTCAATCCATTTCATGCAGAAAAAAAACTATTACTCAATGACTGTGTCAAACAATTTGAAAAGAAATGTGAGAGCTGAGTTGTCTAATCATTAATGGTTTTGTTTCATTACTAATTTTATAGTCAGAAATTAAATTTTGGAGTTACAATGATGATAGTAACATTTCTAGGCATCAATATTTCTGACTAACAACTTACAGAGGTAAAAGTGAAAATGCTTCATTTCTTATATTGTAAGAATACTATGTAAAGGACCTATGGAAGTGTGAACAAGTTTTGTCATTTGATAGTAAGGGATATTAGCTTTGTCAACAATAAACACAGCTTGCTATTTAATACAGCAGTTGAATATGACTGTAAAGTTATTTTGAAATATGCTTCTGTCTTTGTGTGTATTTCTTTTGTTTTCATTACTAAAGACTAAATATTCTTTGAATGACCTTGAAGAAATTGTCATTTATATCTTGTGTGAACAGGCTTTTCGAGACTACAAGTATATCAAACTGCAATGAAGAGGGAAAAAATTTCCCAATCTCATACACTGTTCTATATTTCCAAGGACAGTCAGATAACATTTGTGACCTTCAATCTTTATTTTTAAAAATGAACCATGATTGAGACATTTATATATAATACATTCTTTAAAATAGACCTTGCTGATAACAGGGTTTTAAAAGACTGATGCTCAGAATAAAAAAAAAACTATTTTGACCTTCAATTCTTAACTTCACAATACCTTTGAAGAGAAACCTTTGACATTTCAATAAAAACTTTAAAAAATATTTTAACATATAACACAGGCTGACTAGGTGTATTATTTTATTACAATAACAATCTTGGATAAAATTATGCATTTTCAATGTCTATAGTTACTATTCAGTTCAGTAAAATAATATGCCCATGGATAGGAGAGGCAGAGGGCCAAACTTTAAGGATGCAAAGAAGCACAGCTTTAGCACTGTGCTGTAGCAGAGCTATGGCCTACTGGGAAATGATAGAGAAAAGTGTCCAGCAGAGATAGGCAGCCATCAGAAAGGGGCAAGACTGTTGTGGAATACAGGTTTTGGGCAAATTCCAGGTCCATAACAGTCTAAGATGAACCAGAAAACAAAATGAAGTAAAATTATAATATGTATTTAGAATGTCAAAAAATGTGATCCCAGTTTCTTCAATATAGTCAATCTTTGAAATAGCCTTATCATATAAATGAAAAAGACAAATATGTTTATATGAAATAATAATATTCATTACCAAATTTTCTTAGACATTGAAAAGTGTAACTTTGCGTAGTTGCTAGTATTTCTCAAGCTTATCTTTCAAGATCAGACAACTACTTAATAGTACTCCATATCAACTATGACTAACCATATCTTAAAGGCCAAGATAATTACTCAGTATGAAAAATGTTGCAAGTTATAAATTTCTAATTTTAGCTGATAAGCAAGGCCAATGTCAATTTTTTACTGTTGTCTTAATAGTTCACTTGACTACACCAGTTCGAATGTGTATGTGTGTGTGTGTGTGTGTGTGTGTGTGTGTGTGTGTATATATGTGTGTATATATATATATATATATATATTCCTATTTTCAAATCTAAAACTTTGAAATTCTGAGATTCATATTGAAGTGAAATCTTCTCAGAACACTGGTCATGTGGGTGAAAGAAAATAAATTAATAAAACTTTGTGATTTCCTGAATGTGAATCTGTATTACCATCCTATGCGATCTATTGAAATTTAAGGAATTACATTTTAAATATCTAACATTCTTTGATGAACTTGAGAGAAAATAGAAAAATGATAGTTGAATTTGTTTTACTTATTTCATCTAAATAGTTTCCTCATTGTTTTTGACTGCATTCTGATCAGTATTGCTAGATATGCAAGGCAGAATTAAATATATCTCACTTGCTTTTGCATGAGAGCAAAATATTACTTTTTACTGAAGGACAATTTAATGGAGCCGAGAATGTCTATGTTTCAAAGTTTCCTGTCATGATATTTGGTATTTTTCAAATTGGTCTGCTAGCTCTGCATACATGAGATTTCTGCAGTAGCTATCAGGGAAGAAATACCAGTGTTAGAGAATTGTAAATCCACTAAAGGAAACAAATCTGATTTTATTGTGTTCTATTATAAAAATTCCACCACAGTGTTATATAAAATGCAAATCTGACCCAAATCAAATCACCAAATCCATTTTTTCAGAATAAGTTCTGTTTCATTATAGGAAGTAGATATATAGAATGAAGGAGAAAACAATAGAATAAGAACATAGAAAGCAAGAGTAGACTGAATAGGTCAATAGTAATAGATAAAATTTCATCCATATTTTCTCATGACTAATTTGTGATGTTCAGAAACTGGTTAAATTTTAGATCATTTTGAATTTGAAGTGATGCTGAAGTGAGTGCCTCCAGGAGAGAGGGCTGACAGCCCTTCAAGAAGTCTCCAATGTTGGCATCACATTGTTGAAATAACTTCAGGTTCTGAGTCAGTCTTTATGGCACACTAACATTGTTTACCAACAGAATGAAAGTAAAGCCTTGTCTTAAAGATGAGGTCATATCAATTTAGAACCCGAGAGACTAATACAGAACACATATGGTGGAATTTATTAATTTTGCCTTTACTAATTGATATAATTCATATAATGAATATATTTGCATATATGAATATGATAGTATATTTTATTTTCCTATCATGATGATGAAAGTGAGAGTAGAGTAAATGTTTTGTTTGCTTTATATTTATCTGCATTGCAGTCCTGACATTTTTGTAAATAAAAGTAGTTTAAACGTTCAATTTACTACAGATTGGTTTGTGTTCAACTAAAATATATGGAATCCACACTGCATATAGTCTCAGAAAAATATTCTCAGAGTTCTATGAGATTTTTTTTATTATAAGAAATCCACATACTTGGGGAGATGTTGGACTTTATTAACCATTGTTTACAATAAGATTCCAAAATATAACTGCATGCTCACAAAATTGATTTGACCTGTTTCCCCTTTGATTTAATATCTACTGAGATGCAGAGTTAATATTCTTACATCCAGGAGGACTCCAAACCTCTCTTTCTTCTACCTGCTGGATAATTAGGTAATTGATGACTATCTTTCTCTTAATTTGTTAGGTAATTAAAGTTTTCTATAAGAATCATCTATTAAGTAATGAAAGAATCCTGCTTGAGTGCAAGGGCAGTGAGCAAAAGATAAGACCACCGTCTTTTCAGAGGTATCAGAAACAGACAATGCTTACCGTTATCTACTGTAATTTTTTCCCACCAGAAATGTACTTCAAAATGACATTTTTAAAGTTAGTTTATATATATATATACACACACACATATGTATATATGTGTGTGTGTATATATATATATATATAATACTGATAAAACATAACCAGATTTTCCTAAGCTGATTAAGCATAAACTTAATTTCCAGTATGTCAAGGATACCTTATATGTATTTATATGATTGGTGATCTCTAGGTCCATCTCCATAGGGAGCTGATTACTAATTGTGGAGAAAGGAATGAATCTATTCCATTCATCTAATTTTCTGTCTTGTTCTCGGTTTAATTTTTCTCTTCTAAAGCAACATTAAGACTGCCTTTATTTATCCCATGTTTGGAGATTACCCAAAGTGTCACTATCTAGGCATTACGTATTTTGGAGGTTATTCACAAACTCTGTCTGAAAGAGAGTCGTTTGTCATTTTAGCCTTTTCACTGTAGGGTTTATTGACCTTAATTTAAGGTTTTCATTGAAGTTACTCACTTCTTTCTTTCTACTGTCTATGATTTTACTTTGCTAAGTTTTATGGCATTTTTTCTCTGTTAACCTCCATTTCCCAACTTTCTGGCAATTAATTTCTCTCTAGCTCATTTATTTTAATTTTCTTCATTGTATTGAGTCTATGTTTTTCTACTTATCTGCTGTTGTTGGGAGTGAGAAAAACTGAATTTTTTGGCATCATCACCAGGAATACAGTATTCCACCCTTCTTATGTCAGGAAAAACACACAAAAATCTTTATTTTATGCTTATTACTGTTTCTTTATGGTAATGTTTCTTGACTGAATAACTTAAGAATAAAAATATAAGCATCTGAGTTAGAAGTAACCATAAGTTGCATGTGGCTTTTCTGCTTTAGCGTTAGAAGAGATATTATTACCAAAATTTTCTTCAAATTATTTTCATAAAATGCATCAGGTTAAAAAGTTCAGAACTGGAAATGAATACTATAAGAATAGAATAGCAATTGTTAGCATTGTTTCCCCTCTCAACATAACAGAAGGCTTTATAGAATCCAGTAAAATGTATTTTTTCCTATGCTTCATTATTTTTGATACTATGTAGGTAAGCAGCAAAATATTTGTAATCTCAAATCCTTTTTTTAGTGAGAAAAAAGAGAATAATTCAAGATTAAATGCTTAAAAAAATGACCTAAGTTATTACCTTGTTGATACTTCTATGTAAAGCATAGACATCAAGGGAATAATAATGTCAACATAGAATGAATCAATTGACTATGTATCCTTGTCTTATTGTATTAATTTGTTTTATGATGTAGTTCACAAAGGAAATATTGAAATTATTTATTGAATATATATCCAAATTTCAATTTAAAAAAATTTTTGATTAAAGCTCTCTAGTTTAAATGTTCAGAGGAAAATAAATATAGGTTTGGGTTGCTGTGGTAATGCAATTTATTATACTACAAGTGAGGGACTATTAGTGTCTCAGAGGCCTCAACATTGACATCGTATATGGAGGTATGTAATTTGATAATGTTTTCAGTTCATTAACCTATTATGCTATTGAAAACACCAAAGAATGAAGAGCAGAAAATATTGAAAAACTTGAGAATTCTTTAAAATTAGGAGATAAGGGATGCAACTGTTAAGTTTCTGATAGAAAATATATTTGGAACACCCAAATATTTCAATAAAGAACCATTAATAAAGGAACTATTTAAAAATGAATATAGGATTAAGGAAACCAATAAGGCTTGGCAAAGCACTCAGCAACAGCCTAGACAAAACTACTGGTAATATATTTAAATTATTAAATATTTCCCTGTATCAAAATCACAGAAAGAGTTTAGTGCATAAGAAAGAATTATAGAAATCATTAAGCATAAATCTCATTGTAACACACAGCATTAAATTATTTCCAAAGCCAATGAATTCCATATCAGTTTTAGTTAGTATAATATTCTTTTGCATGGTTTACTGAAATTTCTCTTAATATACCTTCTACTCTTTGCTTCCTTTGGGGTCTCAGTGAATTGTTTTGTCTTCCACATGAGCAAACTATGTGTGAAAATATTTACTCCAGAGTCAAATATTTAAGCATTTAAGGTATTTTTAAATTAAAATCAAGTTTGAAGACCATAATAATGTTTCCAAAATTTCGCATATTCAGCTGCATTCATCCAGACACTTTAACTCCTCTATATTACTATAAACTTCCCATGCACGTAATTAAGGGCAATCCTTGTATTTGAAACTTCAGGCTACACTAGGAATTGCTCTAACACTTTTTTTCTTATGAATCTCTAATTTTTTTCTCTCTACTGGAATATTCCCACCAGACTACAAATATACTGATATTTTCCCCACATTATATGAAATTCTTTGTCTCTTACTTCCAATTTCAAATAAGACCCTTTTTCTCTCATTGATTTTGCATCAAAAATCGTTAAAATATATGTCCATAACACTGTCTCCTATTTCTCTCTCTCTCTTTCTCTCTCTGTTTTTTCCTCCTATCATACTGACTGCCCCATTCTTAGTCTCTTTTACTGATTTTTCTTCATATTACAACCTCTACATGTTTGAAAGCTCTGAGCTGTAATCCCTGAACTTTATTTCTTTGGGTGTTTAAATAGTACATTAAACCTAATATACCCAGACTTAATTCCTGGTATTCACCAACACCAAAACTGCGTCTCTTTTGTTGTTTCTGGTTTCAATAAATAGGTATTACATTTTGCTTTAGCTAAGAAACTCCAAGTCATCAGTAACTCTTCTCATTGTCTCACATTCCATATCAGACTTTCAGTTCCACCAGTTATGATAAATGGTATGTTTACCAAATAATTTAGTATAAGTAATATGGATTTTCATCTTTCCAGGCTATAACAACATTCTCCTTGCTGCTCACTGATCAAACACTAAATACAGTTCTCCTATTTGGATAGTCCACTTCAAACTACCATTGTTGATATTAGTCAAAATAATGCACACAGCTGTAATAAACATTCTAAACTCAAAGTTTCTTAATATCACAAATGTTATTTCTTCCACAAAGTTTTCTCTAGGTTGTAGGTTCTCCTCCAAAATGAAACTATGCCATCTCTGACAAATGGCCCTTAAGGTCACTGAAAAAGGAAAGCATGGAATGGAAAAAAGCAACTCAGCCCTTTATTACCTCAGCCCATAAGTGGCACTTATATTTCATTGGTCAGACTAATCACTTGGTCCCCACAAAACTGTAAGACTTGGAAAGTTCAGCTAGCATATAGATATCGAAGAGTATTAGCATTCCCTGCCATACATAATTTTTGCATTTTAGCCTGGTTTCTCCCAAATGTAATAATTTTTATTTAAGAATTTAAATTCATGTAATATTTAAAAATCAACTCAGACAACTTTTTATCACAACTAAAAGTAGATAGCTAATTAAATTTGTCACTTTATACCTGTTGTTTTCAAATTTCCTTTACTTACATAAACACAAAAAATATTTTTTGAAATTTTCAAATTGATTTCTAAAATATTTCATCAAACATGTATATTATTGAAAAAACATAGTACCTGAAATACTATCAATATTGACTTTTTCAATTATATTGAAGGCATATACAATAATGATTTCATATCACTAAAATGTATTAAAAATAATCTCTTCATTAATATACTACTTAAACTTTATTTTCATTTCACTTCATAGAAATTCATATTTATTTAATGTATTTTTATGATGATAAACCATTAATTAGGCTCCCCATTATATTGCTTGCAAAAATATGAAAAGAGTTGGAAATTCATTTATTAATATTTTCTTTTTAATGCTTGTTATTATGTGGATTTAGTATTTAAAGAATTTCTTCTGGATTGAGTTATCATTACTATTACTATTAGTAAATATATGAACCAAATAATATAAAATAGAGCAAATGTTAATAAATAAGAATTAAATATAAAATATACATTTTATTTTAAATGCCTATTTGAATGAGGTGATTGGGTTGTTTATGGATCACTATTACCTGTTGCTAGAATAAAAATTTCAGTATATTCATTTTTAGTTTTTGTTAGATATTATTAGTTAGAAATTTCATTTATGTGTATCAGTTGATGGGAACTAAAGAACTTCCATGATAGCAGTAGCACTCAATGTTGTACCCATTTCAATTCATGTCCTCCTCCCTACAAAAAAATCACAGTGTAGTATTAAGTCAAAATTCATTATTTACTTTTGATAATAAGATGACAACAAAATAAGTCTTTTCATCTTTTTATTCTTGAAAGAAAAGACCTAAAACTATCCTGATTTTCAAAAGAATATATATTATCTCTTTAGGGTTATTCACTGTTTTCTACCTGAGAAATATAGCAAAAATATTTTACCAAAACCTTTAAATGACAATGTATTATAATTATTTAACTTGATGTAATCTGATAGACTTGGAAAAATAAAAATATTTATAAATTATTATAAATATTAAATACAATATTATTTTCATGATTGTAGCTTTTTCTCATACTTTCAATTCAACAAAAGCTTGAAGCTGTAGATTCAGCTATAATCACATTTAGGAATATGGATCAGTTCAGGGAAAATAAATATCATTCGAAACACTTTGCATGCTATTTGTATGTCCATTTTCATCATGGAAAATGAATGATAGATAAAAAAGTACTCATTGTCAAACCAACCATCAGCTTATGTGTCTTGTCAGAAAAATATGACAATTCCTTAATTCAAATAAAAATTTTGTAAATACTTAACACAATCTTACAAAAAAAAAAACACAAAATAATTTACAGAAGAGAATTTTTATGATAGAATATTAAAATCAGTGAAGACATATAATGTAGAGCAAATAAATTGATTCAATCTGTTTTAATATTTTATTAAGAAAAATATACAATGCATTTTCATTATGTAACAGCACTGTGTGGTGTTTAAGTTAAATTAGTTACTTAAGGAGTGAGGCCTATGATCTAAGGGCCAAGGTTCTTTCTAGAAATATGCACATTTGTATATCAGCCCACAGATGTTTAACTTTGGGCTAACATGGCACAAATAGACAAAAAGTCATTTATTTCCTCTCACAACCAAAGAAACACCTCTGTCCTGGGACTGCTCCTATGTAATTATTTCAATGATCACAAGGGAATAAAACCAGAATATGAAAATTAGCTTCTCTCTCAAGTCTCTATAAAGTGAATCAGTTTAAAAATAATTGAAATATTTTAATTTTTGAATATACAGCGGTAAAATCAAAAGACAGAGGGACGTTTCATTTTAAGTGTTGTTTAAAAACATATGATTAATTGAAAGCTCATTACCTGGAATATGATTATGAGGTATTATCTTATGAAAAGAAGGATCTTTATATTTCTGAACTGTCAAAGAAGTTGAAATTTTTTCATAACATTATAAAGCTAATTTTTTAATCTGCCTGCTATGTAAAGTGGCTGACAAAATGAATTCTACAGAAGGTCACATATTTTCAGCAATTAAATAGTTGTAATGACAGGTGACCTATTATAGCATTACTACAATAATTTTGTAGTTAAATCGCAAAAAAATTGAAATTTGGTTTCAGCTTTTGTTGTCACACAAACAAACGTACTTACAAGATACTTTTATTGCCTTTCTCCTTAGCTACCTACTTTCTACATTTTAAAATATTCATTTCCAGCAATTATAATCATTTGGAACTGGCTGGCTTCCAAAGATTTGGATGCCGTTATAAAGAAAAGAGTCAGGCTATTTAAAAATGTAACTATTAAAACAATGAAATGGTTCTGCTGAATGTTACAAGACTAAAAATAAAACAAAACAAAATTTAAAAGTATTCTTTTTATTCCATTTCTCCAGTTCACAACAACATAAATTGCATGCTTCTAAAATAAATTTTGGTCTACTTTTATTCTTGACATAGAATTAAACATATCCATACGTATAGAGGCTGCAGTAATAGGTATTTTATTGTTTAATATCACCAGGTCCCAAGATTCTATTAGCAGAAATAATAACATCAATTTCATATTTAACTGATATTCATCTTATTGAGGAAAATGTTCTCATTATTTTATTTGCTCATAGTGCCAATAATTTATTTTCTAAATGTGCAATTTAACAAAATTGAAAGAACATATTCAAACACATCTGCTTCAGATAATTTTTAATTTAAGAAAATCTAGATGATTTTATCTTTACTCATTTGAATTATTAAGATACACTTTTTCACACTGCCCAAAATTAAATTGCTTAAAAATTGGAATGTTATATTATTAATAACAATCACTAATATAGAATATTTTACCTCTCTTATATTTTGAAAATGTTTTTCAAAAACTGGTTCCTTCCATATATTATATATATACAGAGGGAAAGAGAGAAGTAATAGCTCATGTCCAAACCATCTTCCTAAAGTGTATTACCCACAGTGAATCCTCTGAACACTAGGTGATTTAATAAAAATATGTCAATGATATTAATATATTTACTGATTGAAAACAAGGTAATTCTGATGTGTAATATTGGTTTCAACTGGAAAAACAAATCTCTAAAATAGAACTTCCCTTTTAGTATTCATTATGGTCTCATTTGAGAGATCAGAACTAACAGCATGGATGAGGTAAAAGAGTTGTTTTATCCTGAAATCTGCATAAGATTTGAGATAGTAATTGTAGAATTAGAAAGATGTGGTCTGAAAGGCCTTTGACAATGCCACAGAGAAACCACTGAGGGTAATAGAAGATTCTGAGCTGGAAGCTGCTTTGAAATATCTGGAAAACGGCAGCTTGGGAAAAGCACTTCATGTGGGGCAGAGTCAAATATGACCTTAAGGAAGGGATAAAGTAGTAGTGTTTGGACAGCAGTACCATGGAATTTGTATCTATCAATCAATCTATCTATCTATCTATCATCTATCTGCCTGAGTCAGCATTCAAATAACAGGAAGTGGTCAGAGAAAAGTGAAATCATGTTAATTTGTCTTACATTAAATTCACTCTCAAAAACCTCAGCTTTGACTGAACTTCTAATATTTTCTCTTTTTTTGAATTTTTGAATTTTGTTTTATTTATTGTTTTATACAGCAGGTTCTTATTAGTTATCTATTTTATACATATTAGTGTATATATGTCAATCCCAATCTCCCAATTCATCCCACTACCACCAACCCCCTGCCACTTTCCCCCCTTGGTGTCCATATATTTGTTCTCTACATCTGTGTCTCTATTTCTGCCCTGAAAACCGGTTCATCTGTACCATTTTTCTAGGTTCCACATATATGCATTAATATATGATATTTGTTTTTCTCTTTCTGACTTACTTCACTCTGTATGACAGTCTCTAGATCCATCCACATCACTACAAATGACGCAGTTTCGTTCTTTTTTATGGCTGAGTAAAATTTCATTATATATATGTACCACATCTTCTTTATCCGTTCATCTGTCGATGGGCATTTACAGAAATATAGATCAATGGAACAGGATAGAAATGCCAGAAATAAACCCACACACCTATGGTCAACTAATCTATGACAAAGGAGGCAAGGATATACAATGGAGAAAAGACAGTCTCTTCAATAAGTGGTTCTGGGAAAACTGGACAGCTACATGTAAAAGAATGAAATTAGAACACTCCCTAACACCATACAGAAAGATAAACTCAAAATGGATTACAGACCTAAATGTAAGACCAGACACTATAAAACTCTTAGAGGAAAACATAGGAAGAACACAAGAACACTCTTTGACATAAATCACAGCAAGATCTTTTTTGATCCACCTCCTAGAGCAATGGAAATAAAAACAAAAATAAACAAATGGGACCTAATGAAACTTATAAGCTTTTGCAAAGCAAAGGAAACTACAAACAAGACAAAAAGACAACCCTCAGAACAGGAGAAAATATTTGCAAATGAATCAAGAGACAAAGGATTAATCTCCAAAATATATAAACAATTCATGCAGCTCAATATTTAAAAAAAACAAACAACCCAATCCAAAAATGAGCAGAAGACCTAAAAAGACATTTCTCCAAAGAAGACATACAGATGGCCAAGAAGCACATGAAAAGCTGATCAACATCGCTAATTATTAGAGAAATGCAAATCAAAACTACAATGAGTTGTCACCTCACACCAGTTAGAATGGGCATCATCAGAAAATCTACAAACAACAAATGCTGGAGAGGGTTTGGAGAAAAGGGAACCCTCTTGCACTGTTGTTGGGAATGTAAATTGATACAGCCACTATGGAGAACAGTATGGAGGTTCCTTAAAAAACTAACAGTAGAACTACCATATTACCCAGCAATCCCACTATGGGGCATATACCCTGAGAAAACCATAATTCAAAAGAGTCATGTACCACAATGTTCATTGCAGCACTATTTACAATAGCCAGGCCATGGAAGCAATCTAATATTTTCTTTAGTCAACTAACTGTCCTACATTTAGAATGGGAAATTTCCCCCCACAGTGTTTCCTGTCCCTTGCCTCTACTCAGCTTTAGCTGGTCGATTTGTTTCCAGGTATGTTGAGAATACAGAGGAAATATATGTATACTACATCTGACTCTTTTCTTCCTATTCGTTCACTTTTTTTATTGAGATATAATTGGCATATAACATTTTGTAAGTTTAAGGTGTAAAATGTGTTGATCTGATACATTTATATATTGCAATGAGGTTACCACCTTAGCGTTATTCAACACTTCTATTAAGTCACATTAATTATCATTTCTTTTTTTGTGGTAAGAATAACTAAGATCTGATCTCTTGGCAACTTTGAAATATTGTTGATTATGATTACTATGCTGTGCGTGAGACATCCACCTGTTAGAATGACTATTGTCAAGAAGACAAGAGATAACAAATATTGTTGAGGATGTGGAGAAAAGAGAACCCTTGTGCACTGTCAGTGGGAATGTATATTGGTTCGGCCATTATGGAGAACACTATGGAGGTTCCTAAAATATTAAAAATAGAATACCATATGACCCAGAAACCCCACTTCTGGCTACCTATCCAAAGGAAATGAAAACAGGATATTGAAGAGATATGTGCACTCTCATATTTATTACAGTATTGTTCACAACAGCCAAGATATTAATTGACTTTGTATTTGTGATTGCTCAGTGCTTTCTGTATTATAATTTGCTTTTCTCTTTCTTTACTGAGTCATCCTCATCAGGATATGAACAGGGTTTGATGTCACCCAACTGAAAATGAAACAAAACAAAACAAAACATAAAAGCCTTTTGTGATCCCCCTTCTATTCCGGTACTGTCACGCCTCCATGTTCCCTTTCCAGCAAAACTCTTCTGAGTATTCTGCATACAATCATTCTACTCTCTATCTTTCCATTGTCTTAGGAACAGACTTTAATTTGAGGACACCATTCTCTCTTGTTTAACCTTCTACTCCACTGGACTTTCATGCCCTTTTTGGACTCTATTCATCATTTTTAACTAAATTTTGGCACACTCTAGAACCCACTGTGGACCTCCTATTTTCTCTATATACATACACTTTCATAGATATTCCATTTGTTTCATGACCATAAATATCATATAAGTTACTGATCAATACCAATATATTCATCTCAGACCTTTGCCTAACTCCCAACTTGTATATCTTTACTCCACACGACTGTTTGGTCCATACTCTTAAAATGTGCTCTGACCTCAGCCTTCCACATTCATTAATGGCAGCCTACTACCTTAGTTGTTTAGTTTAAACACTCTTTAGTCATTTTTGAGGACTCTTTTTCTTCTATAAAGAATCCTTCAAAACAAATCTCTGACGGTTCTACTTTGAAACATATTTAAAATCTATCACCATCACCTCCACATTCCAAATCTCTATATTTCTATTCCTGAGTTATAGTAATAGTCTTCCTATTGCCCACATAATTGCACACACACAAACACACAGACACACACCCACACACACAATATTCTCTGTACCTCACTCACAATAGGTGTTCTCCACATGGCAATGAGAGTGAATACTTGATACCATCTAACATCTCTACTAAAATATCCAGTGATTTTTCATCTCTCTCAAAATAGAATCCAAAGTTCTTACTCCACTCTGGCTCCATGATACTACTGTTATCACCCCTTAAATATACTGAGCACTCTAAAAGTTTTAATTCTGTTGTTTTTTATCTTTAAAGGTCACCCCTTGATATTCTCATCACTCATACTTTCAATTCATCCAAATCTTTGCTCAAATGTTACCTTAACAGATAGGCCTTCCTTGAACACTCTTTGGAAAATAGGAGTCCCTGCATTCTTTATGGATTTATTTGCAGCTTTTTTGCTCTTCATAGAACTTATCATCTGACATATTATGTATTTGTTTGGTTGCTTATTGTCTGCCTTCCCCTACCAGATTATAAACTCTCTGATGGTAGGAATTTTGTTCTGTTCATTTTGCCCAGAATAGGACTTGATGCACAGTAACAATCGTAAATATATTTTAAATGAGTGAATGAATATGG
The DNA here is from genome assembly GCF_028021215.1 of Eschrichtius robustus. Classification (NCBI taxonomy): domain Eukaryota; kingdom Metazoa; phylum Chordata; class Mammalia; order Artiodactyla; family Eschrichtiidae; genus Eschrichtius; species Eschrichtius robustus. The sequence continues at coordinate 27,005,756 of NC_090840.1, read as the reverse complement.
ATTCAAATTAAGTAAGAATTTTATGTGAACACTAAAGCTATAAATATGTGTCAAGATGGGGTCCTAGATTGTATGGTGAGATGGACAAGTAAGGGAGTCCTGGTAGATAATGAATATTGTCTTGGGATGCATTTTGAAGTGCCAGTCTGACTTCCATAGATCTGTCTCTTGATGTTTTTATATTTGTCAGAATCCGACTATAGTGAATTCTGATACCAATTATTTGGCTATAAGTTCTAAGGCCATTTAGGGCATTTGTTGAAGTAGACGCTGTTCTTAGATGGTTCACCACTGTGAGGGATCATACTTAAAATTATGATCTTAGACACGGCGACAACATTAAGGTGGACTTCTCTCTCCCCCATGGCATTTAATGGAATGACATGGCTTTCCCTCAAGCAAGAAATTCAGAAAACAAGTCTATTTATTTATGTATTTTCCTTAAATATCCAAAATATAATCCTGTATTTCTATTTTTTTTTTTTTAAAGGAGCACAATAGTTGGTAGGGAAGATAAAGTACATAAAATAATTTCGTATCTATATTAACTATCTCTATATAAAAGAGTCCAGCAAATTTTAAGAAAAGAGAGAATTGTGATGCTACTGCAAACATTTCCTTTTTAAATGTTTTGGCAAATGCATACACAAATACAAAATAAGAAAGAAATTAGTACATACCACACACACACAAATATGCACAGAAAAAAATGTGGTTAAAATTTCAAGATATAAACAATTTTAATGTATTTACCAACCTGAATACCAAGCAAATAATAAATTTAATAAAATGGTGAGAGAAAAAGTAAAGTTCAAGGTTCAATAAAACTAGGAACCAGTCACAATGTCAAACTATAAACTAATAAAACTAGGTTTTAAATGCACTGCTATTTGAACAAAATCTAGGAACAATACTGAGTATAAATACATTCTTCTGCTGGTTATATATAGCAGAGTTCTCCATATGTTGATAAAATATCCTGAAGGTAGAAACAAATAAACTCTTGCTGTTCTGTGTGGAGTTGTGGATTGGATGGTGGCAACTATTTTTGCTAAACCCTTCAGTTTAACTGAGGTGACAGGGTATAAAAGGAGGAGATGTGAAGTAGAAGTTCACGCTGCAGCTGCTAAACAGCTGAAGCAGAGTTAAGACACTTAAAGACTTTTGACAAAAAGGTTATGCCATGAACAGGAAGACTTGTCAACTAGTGTGAGGCAGATGCAGACCTATAGGACAAAATGCGTGAAGAATATGCATTGAGACATGTGATACTAGCAAATCCTTGCTCAAGCTTCTGACCCCTTTCTCTGAAAAAGTTTTGGTTAAGAGCCATGCAATAAAGCATGACCATCATTCAAAACTAACTAATAAAGCAATGACAATGCCACTATACCATAGATAATGCAAAAACAAAGGAAAGAAAAAAAATGCACAAAGGAGAGGGAAGAATATACATCAAAAGAATTAGAGCATAAAACAAATTAATTATATAATGTAACTAAGCAGTTGTATAAATATTTGCTCAAGAAATTTGTAAAAATGTGACCTTTCAGAAATAAAAATTTCAAAGAAGAAATTCAAAGGCTTAAACATAAGATCACAAGGTAACATATTTGGTATATATACATTTTTTTTAAAAGAACATGGTATAATTTATTAAAAAATAATATCTGACAAAATTAGCTAAAAGTGAACAGTAAAATGTGAAAATACTCAATGTACAAGTGAATTTTACCTCAGAAATGCAATGTTAATACAAAATTGGTAAATTTATTCTATCATTCGACATATTGATAGGACAAAATAAGTATATCTTATGTTCAAATTTATACATTTAAAAGGCAGTTTATAAAATTCAACATCTTGATTATAAAAGGAAACAGGAAAAAGGAATATGTATCCAAATTTCATACATACATGCAACAATTTAAAAAATAGAAATACTTTGAAAGATGAAATACTAATCATTCCTCACTCTACTTAAGGATATTTACTATCATCATGTTATTTTGATATTTTTTAGAATACTAGCCTTAGTAAATGGCCAAGACAAACTCTAAGGAATATTTCTATCAGAAAAGGAGAGGGCAAATTATCATCCTCTTCAGATATGTCTGTATACCTGAAAACCAAACTAATCACAAAAAGAATTTCATGATTTCTCCTGGATTATGTGAATTTTTTAAAAAAATAAAACATAGTTGATTTACAATATCATATAAGTTACAGGTGTACAAAAAAGAGACTCAACCTTTTTATATATTATACTCCCATTTAAAGTAAGCATAAAATAAAAGCTATATTCCCCTGTAATGTATAATACATCCCTGTAGCCCATCCATTTTATACATAACAGTTTTTACCTCTCAGTCCCCTATGCCTAATTCTTCCTTTCCTCTTTCCCTCTCCCTAGTTGTAACCACTAGTCTGTTCTCTTTGCCTGTGAGTCTGTTTCTGTTTTACTAAAATCATTCATTTGTTCTATTTTCTAGATTCCACATACAAATGATAACATACAGTATATGTTTTACTCTGATTTATTTCACTAAGGATAATAACCTCTAGGTCCATCCACATTGTTGCAAATGGCAGAATTTCATTATTTTTTATGGTTGAGTAATATTCCAATTTGTGTGTGTGTGTGTGTGTGTTTGCATGTGTGTGTATACCACATCTTCTTTATGCACTGATATGTTGATGGACACTTGGGTTGCTTCCATATCTTAGTTATTGTAAATAATGCTGTTATGATCATTGGGGTGCATGTGTCTTTTCAATAATGATATTATGAACATTGGGTGCATTTTCCTCAAATATACACCCAGGAGTGAAATTCCTAGATGATATGGTAGATCTGCTTTTAGTTTTTTGAAGAACCTCCATACTGTTATACATCCCAATGGCACCAATTTACATTCCCGAAAACAGTGTATGAGGGTTCCCTTTTCCCACAAACTCACTAACATGTTATTTGTAGACATTTCAATGATAGCCATTCTGACAGGTTTGTGATGATATCTCATTGTGATTTTGATTTGCATTTCTCTGATGATTAGCAATGTTGAGCACCTTTTCATATGTTGGTCATCTGTGTATCTTCTTTTGAAAAATGTCCATTCAGGTTTTCCATTTTTAATTGGGTAGTTTATTTGATATTGAGTTGTGTGAGCTGCTTATATATTTTATAAAATAACCCATATCAAATATATCATTTGCAAATATTTTCTCCTATTCAGTAGGTGGTCTTTTTGTTTTATCAATTTCCTTTGCTGTGCAAAAGTGTTTAAGTTTAATTAGGCATCATTTGTTTATTTTTGCTTTTATTTCTTTTGCCTTAGGAGACAGATCCAAAAAAAAATATTTACTATGATTTTTGTCAAAGAGTGTTCTGCCTACGTTTTCTCCTAGGAGTTTTATAGTTTCAGGTTTTACATTTAGATATTTAATTCATTTTGAGTTTATCTTTTTATATGTCATGAGAAAATGTTCTAATTTCATTCTTTTACATGTATTCATTTATAGTTTTCCCAGCACCATTTATGGAAGAGACTGTCTTTCTTCCATTGTATATTCTTGCCTCCTTTGTCATAAATTAATTGACCATATGTGTGTGTTTATTTCTGAGCTCTCTATTCTGTTCCATTGATCTATGTGTCTCTTTCTGTGCCAATGCCATGCTGTTGTGATTACTATAGGTTTGTAGTATAGTCTAAAATCTGGACATGTAACACCTCCAGCTTTGTTCTTTTTTCTCAAGTTTACTTTATCAATTTGGGGTCTTTTGTGGTTTCATATAAATTTTAGGATTATTTGTTCTAGTTCTATGAAAACTGAGATGGGTATTTTGATAGGGATTGCATTAAATCAGTAGATTGCTTTGGGTGGTATGGACATTTTAACAATATTGTTAATTCTTCCAATTAAAGAACTCAGGATATATTTCCATCTCTTTGTATCATATTCAATTCCCTTCATCAATGTATTATAGTCTTCAGAGTATAGGTCTTTCACCTCCTTTGTTAAATTTATCAACATGCATTTCATTATTTTTGATGAGATTTTAAATGATATGGTTTTCTTGTTTTCTTTTTCTGATAGTTCATTATTAGTGTATAGAAAAGAACAGATTTATGTATATTAGTCTTTTACCTTGCATTTTTACAGAATTCTTGTATTATTTCTCATAGTTTTTGGTGGAGACTTTGGGATTTTCTATATGTAGTACTATGTCATCTGCAAATAGTGACATTTTTAACTCTTTCCTTCCAATTTGGATGACTCATTTCTTTTTCTTGTCTGATTACTGTAGCTAGGACTTTTTTTTTAAACATCTTTATTGGGGTATAATTGCTTTACAGTAGTGTATATCTCCTCCCTCTTGCATCTCCCTCCCATTCTCCCTATTCCTCCCCTCTGTGTGGTCACAAAGCACTGAGCTGATCTCCCTGTGCTATGCAGCTGCTTCCCACTAGCTATCTATTTTACATTTGGTAGTGTATATATGTCCATGCCACTCTCTCACTCCATCCCAGCTTACCCCTCCCCCTCCTCATGTCCTCAAGTCCATTCTCTATGTCTGTGTCTTTATTCTTGTTGTAGCTAAGACTTTTAATACTATGTTAAATAGAAGTAGTGAGAGTGGGTATCCTCTCATTCCTTATTTTAGAGAAAAAGCTTTCAGCTTTTCACTGTTGAGTATGATGTTAACTGTGTTTGTCATAAATAGCATTTATTATGTTGATATATTTTCCCTCTATACCAACTTTGATGAGAGTTTTTATCATGAATGGATGTTGAACTTTGTCAAATCTGTATCTATTGTGATCACGTGATTTTTATCTTTCCTTTTGTTAATATGGTGTACCATATTGATTGATTTGCAGATATTGAACCCTCCTTGCATCCTTGAAAAAATTTCCACTTGATCATGGTTTATGATCATTTTTACATATTGTTGAATTCTGTTTCCTAACATTTTGTTGAGGATCTTTGCATCTATATTCATCAGAGATATTGGCCTACAATTTTCTTCTTTTGAAGTGTTTTTGTTTTTGGTTTCAGGGTGATGGTGGCCTCGTAAAATTTTCTTTTAATTTGTGTATTGGAGTTTTTATTTTACCTTGTTATAATTGATTGAGAGTGATTGCTCTAAACAAGATGATATAATTTCTTACCCTTTTGGCATGCACTCAAAATTAATATTAAACCACATTTATTTTTTAATTTTTTTATCTTTTTATTTTATATTGGAGTATAGTTGATTAACAATGTTGTGATAGTCTCAGGTGTACAGCAAAGTGATTCAGTTATACATATACATGTATCAATTTTTTTTCAAATCATTTTCCCATTTAGGTTGTTACATAATATTGAGTAGAGTTCCTTGTGCTATACAGTAGGTCCTTATTGGTTATCCATTTTAAATATAGCAGTGTGTACATGTCAATCCCTAACTCCCTAAGTATCCCTTCCCCCCACTCTCCCCTGGTAACCATAAGTTTGTTCTCTAAGTCTGTGAGTCTGTTTCTCTTTTGTAAGTTCATTTATATCAATATTTTTTAGATTCCGCTTATAAGTGATATCATACGATATTTCTCTTTCTCTGTCTGACTTACTTCACTCAGTATGACAGTCTCTAAGTCTGTCTATGTTGCTGCAAATGGCATTATTTTATTCTTTTTTATGGCTGAGTAATATTCCATAAACCACATTTATAAAATGTAAAAAGATGTTGGTCAAAGGGTACAAACTTTCATTTATAAAGTTTTTGGAATCTATTTTATAGCATGATGTCTGTAATTAAAAATACTCTGCTACACACTTGAAAGTTGCTAATAGAGTAGATCCTAAATATTCTCATCACATATACATACACACACATACACAGAAGTAATTATGTGAGTTGATGGAGATGTTAACTACCCTTACTGTGGTAATCTTTTTGCAATATATAAGTATATTAAATCATCATATTGTACACCTTAAACTTAAACAATGTTATATGCTAATTATATAAACAGAAACCTTAATTAAGTAAATTTTGGAGGCCAGAAGGGGGAGCTCTCATGCCTTATTTTGATATAAGAGACCAACAAGAAGATGAAAGACTTATCTTTTTTCCTGGCAAGGACTCATCCAATGAAAAAGCATGGACTTTTTGTTTCCTACTACCCTCCTAACTTATTTCCCCTCTCCTTCCCTTGTAGTGCATTGGACCTGGCACATGGCTTGCCATGGTTGCTGCTCTATGCTGATTTACAGTTTTCTGCTGATCCCAATTATAAACACATCTTGTCAAGGGAAATATCTTACTATTTCAGGTCAACATTTTGGTAGCCAGTACTAGTACCAGAAAAGATCTTCCATGGTTCCAGAGTTGGTGACTAAACACATTGTGGTACCCTCAGTTGATCCCATTGCACTCACTGCTTTTCTCGCCAAACTAGAGTTTGAAGGTATATTTTTCTCCTGGAAAAAGCTCACACATTCTCTGTTCAAAGCTCTCCAGGCTTTACTCAGGATTTATTTTAAGGTTTTGTCTTTTTAGTTAAGGCCTTGTTCTGTATGTAAGTGCGTTTGTGACACTTTGGTATAATTTTTAAGATCAGCCTTTTTAAAAGCTGGCTAAGAAGCCATTCCTTCACCCACTCCTTCAGGGTCAGGGGCTGTGTCACTGAAACTATGCCAATTCATCCATTGAACCATTCTATCAGAATAGGGCTATTCTATGGAAAATGTTTGAAAAGCCTGTGGTCTAGATCCTCCAGGAACATTCTGTTTTCATAGAACTGGTTTGTATTAGCTTACAAGCTGTTTGAATTGAGCTGTTTGTGTTGTAAGCTGTTTAATCTGCTTCAAAATTATTCTTTCACTCTTCAAAGCATAAAACCCAGAAAAGATTACAAGGCTCAAGGTCTCATTAACCCTTGTACTAGCCCCTGTAGTGCCCCTATTTTACCAGTGAGAAAACCTAAGGGTCAAGGGTTTTTCTAGGACCTTGAAGCAATGAACAACATTGTTATCCCCTGACACTATGTTGTTCTTAACCATCATACCTTCGTAACATTCATTCCCACCAGAATCAAATTCTATACTGTAACTGATTTATGCATTGCGTTCTTTAGTATTCCAGTTGATGAAGCTAGCCAATGCATTTTTGCCTTCACTTGGGAAGAAAAAAAGTTCACCTGGACAGTAATGCCTCAGGATTTTACTGAGAGTCTTCCCTTTTTCCTTTTTTGTTTATGAAAAGGAAGGGAATGCCCTTGGGTACTCATTGCAAATCATGGTAGTACCATAGATCCACAGCGTACTATAACCAGCAACTTGGACCCTGTGGCACGAGGATATACCCCTTGCCTTAGAAAAAGTCATTGTAGGATTCCCTTTAACCATGTTTGTACCTCATGCAGTAGAAGCTCTCCTGAATTCTTACCACACTCAACATTTCTCAGTCAGCTGCCCTATTTCCTATGAAGTCATTTTATTAACTGCTTTTCATGTAAGTCTTTTATGTTGTAATAACTTTAACCCTGCCTCTCTTTTCCCCTTCAACACCAGTGAAGTCCCTGACAACTGCTTAACATGGATTGACCACCTCCTGACTCATTGTGATGATCTACAAGAAATTATTTTGGGTAACACTGACTTCTCATAGTTCACTGATGGCTCTTATTTAAAAGGTAACAATGACAAATATTGTGGTGGCCATGCTATTGCAACTCCTTCTGATGTTGTGGAGGCAGCATGTATTCTTATGACTACTTCAGTCCAACAGGCAGAATTATATGTTCTCACATGGGCTTGAATTTTAGCCAAGGACAAAATTGCCAATATATATACTGATAGTACATGTGCTTTTGGAGTAAATCACAATTTTGGAATGTTGTGGAAACAATGTGGCTTCCTTATTTCCAGTGGAAATGAAATTAAAAATTGCCCTGATGTTTAGGAACTATTAGATGCAATAATTTTACCTGTCATTTTAGCTATTATTAAGATTCTGGTGTATTCTAAACTTGACTCTCTGGAAGCTAAAGGAAGTCGCCTTGCTCATATTTCCACAACAAATGCTTCCCTTAAAGGGACCAACAGCAGCCATACCTCTGTCATGGTCCAAAGGGATATTTTACCAAATAATAATTTAGAAAAACTGACTAGAGAGGCCCAACAATTGGCCTCAGAAAAGAAACAATTAGAAATTCAAAAATTGTTGGTCTAATGAAAAGAGAAAGCTCTGGTTTGGACCAAATAAAACCCCAGTCCTACTGGTGACTCTAAAACTTCCACTTCTCACCACTGTATATGCATTAAACCATCGGTTTACTGACAAAATGATAGCCTTCATGAATCGATATCGGTGGGGAAACATTAACAAGGCTGCAAAAAGTGCCTACCTCACTTGTTCCACTTCTCCAAAATATAACCCAGAAAACTTTATGCATACTGGTTCTAGACATTTTAAACTACTAAGTGGACAATTAACTTCCTCTATCTAATGGATATAAATATTTGTTATGGTCTGTATTTTTTCATACTGGACTGAAGCCTTCCCTTGCAAATAGGTATTGCCTCTTTTGTGGCTAAAGTCCTTTTTGAAAAGGCCATCCCTACCTGGTGAACTCCTCTTGAATATTTTACCGGCCAGGTACCTTCACAGGTCTGAGCTGTTTTGCCAGTTTTTCAACACTTTCTCTGTGCTTACCATGCTCAATACTCTGGTTTAGTTGAACACACTCATTACATTATTTAAAGTCAATTAAAGGTTCAAAATTTGTAGACTCAAATACCTTGGTCAAGAGCATTGCTGTTGGTCCTTCTAAATCTCAGATCTACCCCTCTTGAAGTTCATAAACTCTCACTCTTTGAAGCATTCACAAGATGCCCACTGCACTTGGTTCCTTCTTATTTTGACCCACATCCAATAAAAAGAGGGATATTTCAATATTACAAAGGCCTAATTTCTTCTATTAAAAATATCCATGTTTCAGTAGAGGACTCTTTACTGTGAACTCTCGGGAGATGAAGTCTTTAATAGTCGTACCTTGCAACCTGGAGATTCTGTCTACTGAGAAAGACATCTCCAGAAGAACTTTCTTCAACCTCACTGGAGAGGTTCCTATTGAGTACTGCTAACCAAACTTTGTGCTGCCAAATTCCAAGGAATAGACATGGCTTCACATGACACACCTAAAGAAATCACCAAATTTGGACTGGATCAGCACATCATCTGTTGACCTGAATGTAAAGATTTCCCAGAATTGAAGCACATGACATCCAGATAACTGGACTAAGCCTGTTAGAAGTTTTATCACAAAATCTTTGCTAATGATGTAATGCTTCAGATAATATCCAATGCCTATCATTTTGGTAACATATGGACTTTGGATAAAACGTGCCTGTAAATTCTCCCTCTTACCCCTCCTTGTTACTTGAATGTGACCGCATAGGTTACCAATCTGTACACTATCCCTCCAGCATGAGACATTATACCCAGAAAACATCCTTAAAGCATTGAGAGACAAAAATCTGATGAAACTAGAAAGCCTGACTCTTGATCAGTGATGCTTTCAGAGTAAGATATTGATCAAAAAGGGGAAATGTAAAATAATTAACAAGCAGAAACCTCAATTAAATAATGTTGAGAGACCAGAAAGGGGAGCTCTCGTGCCCTGCAAGGATAGTAGAGCCCAACAGGAAGAAGAAAGACTCTTCTTTCCTGGCACGGACTAAGCCAATAAAAAGTCGAGGAAACTTTGTTTATTCTAGGTTTCCCAACTTACTTTTCCCCTCGAAAAAAGCATTCTCCTTTCTCTGCTGAGATGCGGACTTAGACTTGGCAAGCCATGGTTGTAGACTTTGAATTACAATTCTCTGCTGATCCAATTTTGTTGGAGAAATATCTAGCAGTCTCTTTGTTTTTGGTCAACAGTTTCAATAAACTGGGAAAAAAAAAGAAAATATAGGTCCATTCACCTATGCACTCTGAAATAATTTTATGCTTGAATTATCACAAGTATTACATTTTCTTAACCTATAGGTCTCACAAGAAAACGTTACATGTATTTTCTTTGAACATTCATTTAGATTTGAAAGAAATTATTTAATTCCTTTCAATTTAATTAATTTGCCCAGATAGTCACCATATTCAGTGTGCTTCATTCCTTCTTGAACATCTGAATTTCTACCTGATATTATTTCCCTTCAACCTGAAGAACTTCCTCTACTTTTCTTGTAGTATACTTATACTGATGACAAATTGTTGTACTTTGCTTTTATCAGAAAAAAAAATTTTATTTTACTTTCATGCTTGATAAATAATTTCACTGGATATAGATTTCTGGGTTGACAGTTATTTTCTTTCAGCACTATATAAGTATTATACATTTGTCTTCTGCCTCATCATTTCTGATGAGAAATCTATGCTCATTCAAATCATTGCTCCTTATGGTAACACATCCTTTTCTTTTTCTGGCTGCTTCAAGAATTTCTGTTTAACTTTTATTTTTAGAGATTTTTCTATGATGTCTCAGGTATAGCTGTCTTCTTATTTACAATTTTTGGGCTCACTGAGCTTCTAGAGTCTTTAATTTAATGTACTTTACTAAATTTTGGAAGTTTCTGGCCCTTATTTCTGCAATGTTTTTCTACTTAAATGCTAATGTTTACTTAGGGTAAGTCATCTAAATTTTAATATTTCTGTTTCACCACATTTAATGTACTGGCTTTCATACCCATCCTTGTGGTCACAAAATGATTGCTTCATATCAGGCTTTCCATTTGCATTTCAGGTAGAAAAAGTGGGGAGAGCAAAGGGACATAGGGCAAAGGACCATTCTATAAGCCTGCCCCTCTAAAAGAGTTAAATAAAATATTTTTAGGAAACACCACAAATCTGACACTGTTTATATCTCTTTGACAATGTATAAGTTACAAAGACTCTCTGGCCCAATCACTGATGAAGGAAAATAAGATTAAATGTGTGAATTTTGGTGAGCCGTTTATATGATTGATAACCATAACCTGGATAATCATATTTTTAATAATTATTCAAAAGCTCAAGCTAATTTCCTATTATTGTTCAACTTAAAAAGCTAGGAAAGCCTAATTTTAATGCTATTTCATTAGTTTGACAATAAAAACATTACATATTTTCTTTGAGTTCTGATCTCCTGATCAATAAAAGTAGGAAAGAAAGTGCAAGAGAAATAATTCCCCTCCTGTTTACCTCACAGATTTTCATAATAATGAAATACATTTACAGATTTAAAGTTATAAAGATATACACAGGGGAAACAAAGTGTTCAGGATGTGGGGAAATGATGATATATTAACCATGTTTATGATTCTGAGTTCAAAACATCCTGGAAATTCATGTAGATTATTTGTCTTGTTTACATTATGTAGGAAAATAACATCTCACCAAACATTTTGAAAATATCTTTTGAGTTTTTTTAAATTTAGTTGAGTTCTGTAATTAGATTATTTTTCAGAACCACCCTGTTGGTTGTAGCATTTTGTAAAGACTTTTAATTGTTTTAATTTGTTAAAATAATTTGTCCGTTATTTAAAATAATTTGTCCAAGTTGTTAGTCTTTTTTTCCCTGATGTTTAAAGGCTGATATTTTGCAGCAAACACCAGAGATAAACAGAAGCCCAACATATGTAGGTAGACATTAATCATCATTGCTACTTCGCTTCTGGGGACAGTGGCAAGTGTCATATGAATATACTATAAAATCTCTTGGAATATTTGCTTATTCACACTATAATGTACTTTTATTTATTTATTTTTTTCATTTACTGTTAAAAATTTACCAACATCAAAATTATAGGATGTCAGGGTAAAAAGCTCCAAGAAAACAACTAAATGTGTGTTTTATAAATAAAATCATTTAAAAATTTAAGACTGGGTTTCAAATAAAAGAATTAAATTTGAGGAAAATACAAATCTTAGTTCCAACCTCTTTTGTTTAATGTTCTATGCATCATCACATATGTTCCTCTTCAAGCAAAAACAAAATCTTTAATTGACATTTATAAAATAATATAATGTGAAGTGGAGAAATGAGAAATATTCCATGGATATGTGGCTCTTAATGATTTTTTAAAAATATTTCATACCTCTGTTTCAGAATTTGTTAAAACTTATGTTTTTTTTCCTATAAAAAATGCATATACTCATAAGTTTTGGATATTATTTCAGTCCAATAATTTGCAGATCCTGTTCTTTATCCTTTGTACAGAATCACACAGAACCATAAGGTTTCACCTTACTGGACATTCTAGCATCAGCTCTGTACCTTCAAATAAGTTTTCCTTTAGAATCAAATCTCTCTGTCAGCTTATTTGGAAACAGCTGGGATATTGATGAACCCTTTCTGTTGATATCTAAGCATACATTTATTTATACTTTCAAAGGGTTTTCACTGAGTGCTTACTATGTTTTAGACAATCATGAAAATTTTAGAAGAAATCAGTTGGATATTACTTTAAGTCATCAAAAATGACATAGAACTCAGAGATATCATAATAAAAATTCCTAACACCAAATCCTTGTAATCAAAGCCATCAGATATCTAGTGGGCACATAATCACTACAAATATTACATGGATAGAATATAGATTGCAGTGATTTCCCTCCCAAAATAGTTAGGCGAATGTGGGATATTCACTGTGTGAGCATCTCAGCAGTAAGAAGGTGATGTCACTTCAATTTCATATTTTGTTTGGAGTCTAACTGAAGCTTGAAATTAAATCAGTTTCAAGACTTTTCTTCCTTGTGAATAAGGGGAAAGTTTCTACCAATATCTTATGAATGGAAGTAGTCAAGGCTCATGTAGCTCTAATATTAAACTCTTTGGCAGAATATTTTAGTCGGTTTCAATTCATGCTGTTAAACTTCTGTACTTGACTTCTACAGGTCTACACTTCAGTTTTAAAAACAACCCAATAATTTTTTATGCTCCAGCATCAGCTGGAATAACAATTATCAACTCCCCTATGCTTGATCTGGTAAAATAAGCCAAATATAGCAATCATTATTCAAGAGAGCTTATCAGGTATAGGGAAAAGATAAAATCATTTACATTAAATTTATACAAAACCAGGTATCATTATTTCAGAATATGACTAAATTCTTAGATATAACTATATTTTGTTACTGAAAAGATCTGGAATATTTTTGAAATATCAACAGTATTCTTTTCAAAAAATCTTAAAAATTGTCCACAAAAAATGTGTACATTGAATATAATTATACCTGTCAAACCTTCATCTCCTTACTGGTTGAAACACATTAATATATAATTATCCAATTGTTTTGACTTTGGATTATTTTCTATAATACTCTGATTTATAGTAATTTCTAAAATGTGTTAGTGTCTTAGTACTTTCTAGTGTGAATCCTTTCATGTTTATTTACATTAAATTTTAGATTAAATACTTTCCTACATATATTGCATAGGTAGAGTTTCTATCTACTATGAACCCTTTGAGGGTTTTAAGGTGTGTATTTTGGACAATGATCTTTCTACATTAATTACATCCAAATGATTTTTTGGAACCACAAAAGGTCTCAAATAGACAAAGCAATCCTGATAAAGAAGACTAAAAGCTGGAAGCATCATGCTTCCTGATTTCAAATATATTACAAAGCTATAGTAATCAAATAGTACAGTATTGGCATAAAAACAGACACACAGATCTATGGAAACAGGCTAGAGAGCACAGAAATAAACCCATGCATAAATGGTTAATTTACTACAAAGGAGCCAAGAATACACAATGGGGAAAGGACAGTCTGTTCAATAAAAGGTGTTGGGAAAAAAGGACAGCCACATACAAAAGAATGAAACTGGACCACTCTCTTACAGCATACATAAAATTAACTCAGAATGGACTTGAACATAAGACCTGAAACATAAAACTCCTAGAAGAAATCATAGGTGGTAAACTTCTTGACATTGGTCTTGAATATGATTTTTTAGATTCATCAACCAAAACAAAAGTAACAAAAGTAAAAATCAAGTGGTATTTCATCAAACTACTTTTGCACATCAAAGGAAATAATAAAAATAAATAAGCAAATAAATAAAATCCTATTAAAAATAGATAGAGGAGTTAAATAGACATTTTCCCAAAGATATACAGATGAACAACAGGTACACGAAAAGATGTTACCTCAGACCTGTTAGAATGGCTATTAACAAAAAGTCAAGAAACAAGTGTTGGTGAGGATGTGGAAGAAAGAAAATCCTTGTACACTCTTGGTGGGAATGTAAATTGATGCAGCCACATTGGAAAATAATATAGTGGTTTCTCAAAAATTGAAAATAGAACTACCATATGATATAGCAGTTCCATTTCTAGATATTTATCCAAAGGAAACAAAAACTCGAAAAGATATCTATGCCCTCATCTTTATTGCAGCATTCTTTACAATAGATAAGACATAGGAACAACCTAAGTATCCATAGATGGGTAAGTAAAAATGTGATTGTATATTATATATAACGTGTACTATATATATTATATATAGTATATATAACTCAGCCATATAAAGGGAAAGAAATTCTGCCCTTTGTAACAACATGAATGGACCTATTGACCTTGAAGGCAATATGCCAAGTGAAATAAATCAGGGATAGAAAGACAAAAACAGTATGATCTCACCAATATGTGGAATCTAAAACAAACAAACAGACAAAACAAACTCCATAGATACAGAGAACAGATGGATGGTTGCCAGAGACAGGCATAGGAGTTGTGTGAAATCAGTGAAGGTGATCAAAAGATATAATCATCTAGTCATACAATAAATAAATCCTGGGGTTGTAATCCACAACATAGTGATTATAGTAAATAATACCGTATCATATATTTGAAAATTGCTAAAAGAGGTTAAAAGTTCTCATCACAAGAAAAATAATTTGTAACTATGTCTGATGATGGATATTAACTAGACTTATTGTGGTGATCATTTTGCGATGTAAACATATACTGAATCATTATATTATACATCTGAAACTAATAAAATGTTATGCATCAATTATATCTCAATAAATATAGAAAATATTATCAAAATAATAGAAAATATTACTTAAAATTTCATAAAAATTAGAGATAAAAGTACACTATATGAAATATAAAATACACTGTATAAATTTTAAAACAAATAAGAGACAACAGAGAAAGGAGTGAGCTTAAAGATAAACACCAAGAAGACAAAGTTTGAAAAGATTGAACAGAGCCTCAGGGACCTGTTAGATTGTATAAAACAGTACAGTATATATTTAGTTGGAGTTTCAGAAAGAGAGGAAAGAAAAATGAAGACAGGAAAAGAAAAAAGGTTTTTTGGATGATAGGACAGAACACAATGACCCACAGATGGATGGGATGCAGAACTCTTTGTTACTTACAGCTCTGACATAAAGAATGCTGCCAGAGAAGGCTGGGTTAAGATACATACATATATATATATAAAGGATTCATCACTACTGATGCCACAAACATTAAAAGGATAATAAAGGAATACTATGAATAACAGCATGCCCACAAACTTGATAACTTAGGTAATAGCAACAAGTTCTTTCAAAGGCCCAGATTATCACAACTTACATAAAGATAAGTAGATGGCCTGCATTATTGTTTGAAATTAAATCAATAATCTACAGCTGTCCAAAGTAGAAATACTATGCCTAGATGTTTTCACTGGTGAATTCTACCCCCCCCCCAAATTATGGTAGAAATAATACCAGTTTTCCATGAAATGTTCAAGAAAATACAAGCAGATGTAACTCTTCTAATTCATTCTATGAGTCCATTACTACCCTAATACCATAAACAGATTAAGAAATTACAAGAAAAGTACAGACCAATATCTCTCATGATTGTAGATCCAAAATCTTCAACAATATATTAAGAAATCAAATTTAATGATGTATAAAATGAATTATACACCACAATCAAATGTGATCAATTCCAGTTATGCAAGGCTGGTTCAGCATCTAAAAATTAATCACTATAATCTACCTTGCAAACAGTCAATTGATACAGGAAAATTTGACAAAATTCCAAGCCCATTAATAATACAAACTCTCAGAAAAGTTGGAATAGAGGTAACTTCTTCAATGTAGTAAATAATCCCACCAAGAAAAGAAAGAAGGAAAGAAGGGAGGGAGGCAGGGAAGAATGAAGGAAGGAAGGAAGGAAGCAAGGAAGAAAGGGAGGGGTGAAGGAAGGGAAGAAGAAGAAAAACTACAGTGAAATCTCATATACAAAAACCTTATGGCTAACATCATGCTTATGATGAGAACATAAATGTTTTCCCACTAAGACTGGGAACAGGCAAATGTACCCTCTCTCTCTCTACTCCTATTTAACATTATGCTGGAAGCCTTAGCTCATGAAATATAACATGAAAAGGAAATAAAAGGGATAAAGATTGGAAAGAAAGAGATAAAACTGTGTTTATTTACAAACTACATGATCGTCTATGAATCAAATAATCTTCAAGATAATTCATGGAATTGATAAGTAATTATAGCACGGTTGCAATATACAAGGTCAATATTAAAAAGTCAGTTGTTTCTCTATACCTTAGCAATGAAAAATTGACATTTAAATATTAAATAAAGGAAATAACGGCAATAATAAAGATGAAATATTTTGGCATAAATCTACCAAAACATGTGCAGAACCTATATGCAGAGCCAATATTATTGATGTCAATTATTCCTAAATTGGCCAATAGATTAAAAATAATCTCAATCAATATCTCAGCAAACATTTCACAGATAGTGACAAACTGATTTTAAAAATTTTATGGAAAGGCAAAATACCTAGAATAGACAACACAATACTGAAGAAGCAGGAGAAGGATGAGGGGAAGACAGAGAAAGAAAAATCATGCTACTCAACTACAAATCTTGCTATAAAACTATATTAATCAATACAATATTTTATTAGGAACAAATAGGCATATAGATCAGTGAAACAGAATGAAGAGTGCAGAAATAGACCTACACAAATGTAGTCAATTGATTTGACAAAGAGCAAAGGAGTTCAATGGAGAAAGTGTAGTCAAATAAAAATAGTGCTGTTACAAGTGAACATCCATATGCAAAAAAAAAAAAATGAAATTAGCAACAAATCTTATACTTACAGATCCTAAACATAAATGCATAATGCAAAACTATAAAAATTCTATTTTATAGATAAAATCTATAAAACCTTGAGTTTGGTAATGAAGTTTTACATAAAACACTAAAAGTGAGATCCATAAAAGAAAAAAATGTTATGTTGAACTTGATGAAAAGTAAACACTTTTGCAATGGGAAAGACATTGCTATGGGAACGAATAAACGAGCTACAAATGGGGAGAAAAATATTTCAAAGCATGTGTCTAATAAAGGACACATATCCAGACTATATAAAGAACTCTCAAAACTCAACAAGAACAAAAATTCAATTTGTAAAAGGGCAGAAGAGCTAAGAGACACCTCAAAGAATATATATAGATGACAATAAGCCAGTTAAAAGATTCAACGTTATTCATCATTAGGCAAATTAAAATAATTAGATAATATTGCACATATATCAGAATAGATAACATTTTTAAAAACCTGAAAATATCAATTGCTGGTAAAGATACAGAGCAACAGCAAATTTCACTCCTTAGTCATGGGAGTAGAAAGATAGTTTGCAAGATAATTCAGCAGTTTCATACAAAGTTAAATCTAATCTTATTATATGATCCAGCAATTGTGTTCCTAGGTATTTACCAAACTGATTTCTGTCCCTAGATATTTACCATACAAATCCTGAACACAAATGTTTATCATATTTGCATTCATATTGGACAAAAACTAGAAGCAACTAAGATGTCTTTCAATAGGTGAATGCATAAGCAAATTGTGTGTTTTCTTTTCATAGAGTGGAATGTTATTTAGTGATAATAAAAATGAACTATCAAGTTATTCAGAAATATGAATAAATTTTAAATGCCTATCACTAAATAAAAGAAGCCAACCTAAAAAGGCTACGATATAACTCAATTTACATGACATTGGGTAAAGGCAAAATTATAGAGACACGCAGTATAGATCAGTGGTTGCCAGGAGTTCAGGACCCTGGCAGATGACAGTTGAATAGGTGAAGAACGGGGGATTTTTTTAAGGTGCTGTGACTATTCTGTCTGATACTGTAGTGGTGAATATGTAACACTGTATTTATTAAAATCCATAGAACTTTACATAACAAAAAGAGTAAATCAATTCATGCAAATTAAAAAGATTGTTTATGAAGCCATGGACTCCCAAGACAGAGTGCAAGCTGTGAGAAAACAATCTAACTGCATTACAAATACACACATCAATTTCACTGAAAGTGATGGAGAGAAATGGTAGTGACCTAAGTTAACAGAAAGCAATGTGCTCTAGTTGATAAAGTTGTTTCCCTTATGGTATATATTAACAATTCTGAAACCATTATATATGTAATGGAGATTATATTTATATATAATGGATTTGAACAATTAAATAAACGGATGACAGATAGTGGAGGCTATGTTTCCTAATGTTGGAATGAGGTTACAGATAATCATGCAAAAATGGTAACAGTGATACATGACCACATGGATTAGAGTTAGAGAAATCAGTATTAATTCATGTTTATCATAATGCATATACATATGTTTACATTCCAAATAAACATGGAAATTTTCATATATGTGTGTATATACTTGGGGTAATTCACACCCATATATTCCTTTGATCTGTCAGCAGCAAAAGCCTACAAACAACAACATGGTAATTGCAAAGAGCATAACTGGTGCCAAGATTTTGGTTTCTAATGACATTCTCTGATAAAATGAAACGGGGCTCCTTGATAAATGACCAATTCTTAATCTGAAGCAAGAGTAATATAAAAGATGAGCCCAGAGCATGCTGGGAAGTAAGGAAGTGCTAATAAACACACACACAGACAAACGGGGTATATTAAGGGGTCAATGAAAGAACTTGCAATGGTCAAAGCTGGGGAAATTTGAGCAAAAGAAATAAAGTAGTGTAGAGTAAAAAATAAATATCAATGAGTCCCTCTTAACATAAATAAATGAGTAAATAAACAAATGGGGGAAAAGAAAAATATCCCATGCAAAAGAATCCCAAGTAATTTAAGATCTTCTGCTCCACTAGATATTCTGGAACATAACTCCCTACTTCTTAAATGTGTCCTGTGCCTCTTGAGTTCTTTCCAAAGAGTGCAGTATGGAAAGGGAAAAAGAAATAACTTTACAAAGGATAAATCTGATGAACACTACCTTAGCTTGGTGCTCAAGATTAACATCAACAGTAATAAGTCATGTTAACAGTGTGTATCCGAGGTGTGATGTGCTAGACTGGAAGTTTTATTATGTGGTCTTCCTTTTAGAAAACCATAACCCTAGTATAATAATGAGAAAAAATTCAGACAATTCCCAATAGAGGGACAAAATACTTGACCAATTCTTCTCAAAACTCTCAAGGTCACCAAAGCATGGGAAGTCTGAGAAAAATGTCATAGTCATGAGGAACCTAATGAGACATGACAAATAAATGTAAAGTGATATCCTGGATAGGACCCTGGAGAAGAAAAAGGACATTAGGTAGAGAGTAAGTATTTCTGAATAATGTACAGGCTTCACATAATAATAATGTCTAGATATTGGTTCATTAATTGTAACAAATGTACCATACTAATGTAACAGGGGAATACTGTAATAAGGGAATGAAAAAAAAGGAGAAACTGAGAGCTGGTATATGCACATATTATTATTAAAGAAGGCATGAAAAAAGTCATAAAATTAATATAATTATATGCCACTTCAGAGAAGAATGAGAAAACGTGGCTGCTAGTGAAAATATTGCTTATATTTAGAAATTTTACAGCATTTATTGATTACATATACATTTTTCAATGAAATATTATCATTAGTACTTTGAATAATATGTCAAAATACTTCCAAAAGAGTGTGAAGAACAGTTCTTTTTTGCTTATGAAGTGCTTTGATACTTAGTGACACTGACATTTCAATATATAAATCTGGGTCAGTTTATTTATTTAAAAGCAACATAAATACAGAAAAGTACACACATATTAAGTATATGTATGGTGAATTTTCACAAAACAAGGACATACATGTAACCAGCATTAGATTAAAAAAAAAAAAAAAAAAGATTATTACCAACATTCCAGAAGCCCCTCTTATTCTTTGAAGGAAGAGGCCAGGGGTCATAGAAAGGTGGATGAAGAAAGGTAATGTTTGAACTGGATCTTGAAGGAAAGCTAGTATTTTAGCAGATGGAGGTGAAATATGGCAACAGGGACATTACAGAGAGAGGTAAACAAATGAACAATACCTCCCATATGCATTCCAGGAATGAAGCCTAGTAAATCTGTTAAACCCTTTCATACACAAAGAGTATGCATGCTTACAAGCTCAAAGTTGGCTTTTGGGCAATTTCTAGAGGGTTTTAATATCCCTATTGTATTTTGTTTGGTAGAAAGAGGGAAATTATAAAGGGTTTGAGTTGAGAATTTATCTCCTTTAGGATAATAAACCATAAAAATTACAGAGTAAATTGGCAAGAAACAAGATGTAGAAAAACCTAATAGGAGGACAGTACTCCTCAAAGTTCAGTCTTTCAATGCTTTCTTATAAGACAAACAGTAGCAATAACCACATAGAGCTTCTATATCAGATTTATGAAGTGATATAATCCTTTAAGAGAAGCTGATCTATCTTCTCATCTTCCGTAAACAAATACATGCAACCATAGAGAATTTGTCTACAGATGTCCCCTTTCATACCCCTGATTCACTCAGCTATATATAGAAAGAGATTGTAGCTTTATTTGAAAATCCCAAGAGAAATTTCCTAGTAAACAATGGATATAATCCACATGAAATTATAAGCATGGATTTTAGTGACCATAAGATATTCTTGAGTCTCCCATAGCACAATAAGGGTTATTATGAAAAAAATTTACCTCAGAGAAATAGACAAACTTAATAATAGTAGCCTGGAGAAGTAAATACATATTTATGCAATTCCTTGCGTGGGTTTTGTGTTATTCTTCCATGAAGAATACTAAATTCTAATATATAGCCTGTCTTCAGAAAATTGATAATTTCAATGGAAAAGAGATCCAAAAATATAAAACAGCTATGTATAATGTGTCATTTGTCAAATGTTTAAATTGATTTGTTTTTTAATTTATTTTTATTGAAGTATTATTGATTTACAATATTATGTTAGTTTCAAATGTACAACAAAGTGATTCAATATTTTTATAGATTATATTCTAATTAAGGTTATTTAAAAAATGGCTATATTTCCCTGTGCTGTAACATATATCCTTGTTTCTTATTTATTTTATACATAATTTGTATCTTGTAACCCCACACCCCTATCTTGCTCCTCCCCACTTTCCTCTCCCCAAATTGATATCCACCAATTTGTTCACTATATCTGTGAGTCTGCTTCTTTTTTGTATATAATGCAGATGTTGTAAAAATAGTATCTGAACATATCTCTAGGAACTATAGAAACTCGGTCCAAGGCTGTTTCTGGGAAGAAGTTCTGGTTACCTTGCAGTCATGTTGGTTCTATCTTTAGAACATCAGCTGCAGGTAATGGCCAAAGAAGAAGAGCCATAGATTCCTTTTATAGTGAACACATTGCCAGAAAACACATTAGGCTGCTATTTTTTACATTATTATTTTCACTTTCATTTAGATGATTAAGTGATATATAAGAGAGAGAGGCTGAAGTTGTTGTCTGTCCTCATACTAAACGTTTAATTAAGTGATTTGGCCATTACAGTTTTGGAATCACATAAATGATACAGACACTGATATGTCTTAAAGGCTTGAGAGATTTTACTGATGTTAGTAAGTTTAAGGCATCATAAAAGCAATAGTATGAATTCCCCTGGCTTAGCTCAAATAGATATTCCTGTATAATCAAGAATTTGGCCAGCCTTTGTTCCCAATTCCTTGGAGGTAGCCTACAGATCCTTAGAACTTCCTGAGTGATAGGATGTCTTTCTTATTCATAGTGGTTTATGCTACCAAGGTAATTCACTGTGGGTCCCTAGAAAATAGTTTATGGCAAAAAATGACTCAAGATGGGGCCTGGTCATGCCAGAAAGGCCAACTGTGTGATTAGGGGTTGAGTGTTTTAGCCATGTGATATCAGATCCCTGGGGAGAGGAGGGGAATATGGAGATCAAATTCAATTGTGGCCAGTGATTCAATTGAACATGTCTACATAATCAAACTCCAATAAAACTCTAAACATTGAGGCTTGAGTGAGCTTTCCTGCTTGGCTCTCCTCTGCATATTGTCACATATCAATATGAAAAGATGGTTACATATCCTGACTCCACAGAGAGAGGACAATGGAAACCTTTATGTTTGGAACTCTCCTAGATCTTGACCTATGTATCTCTTCTTTTGGCTGCTTCTAATTTGTATTATTTTGCTATAATAAAACTATAATTATTAGCACATTGCTTTCCTACGCTGTGTAAGTTGTCCTAGTGAGTTAACCAACCTGAGTGGGTAGTGAAAACACCCAAACTTGAAGCCAGTTAGTTAGAAGTGAGGATGGCCCTGGGAACACCCAAATTGACGGCTTGTATCTGAAGTTAAAGCAGTACTCCTGTACAGACTATGCCCTTAACCTATGAAGTTTACCCTGATTCTGGCTAGTTGATATCAAAGCCATTGCAAGTATTTTTAAACAAAGTTTATAAAAGACACTCTGCTAGCTATAAATTTTATAATTCCTTCCTTACTTTGACCTTACATCACCAAAAAATTATATTATTAATGTAGAATCACCCAGTAATTTTTATATATGTGTATTTCTTGATTTCTTCCTTATAGATTATACAAAGTATCTCAGACAAATAGATTACAGTAAACACATTTAGTTTTAACTGAAAGGCAAGCATCATGTATTCTAAGACAGAAGGAACATTATTACATAGCTCTGCATAATAACTAAAGAAACAAAGTAACAGAAGCTCCAATATTAGCTCACCTCAGATAATTATGAGGAAAGCAGACCAACCATATCAGCTTTGACTCAGACCACCACTTCTTAACCAGGGAATCTAGAAAAGTGGTCCCAAGTCTAATTAAAAGCATAGAATCAATGCAAACATTTAACAATTCTCTCTCCACTACTGAACCCAAAAGCTAGAGTTAAATTTAGTAAGTTAGCTGACTTGTATTTCAGCTGTGATTTTCAATATTAAAATAGTTCTCACTATTTGATATTGATGTAACCAGCAATCATGCCTCATCCTTCCGTCCACCTTCACACTCCAGTGATCAAAATGCCTTGACAGTCTGCAAACTGATAGATGCTTTCTTGGACTGTTGTTATTTTCTGATGACAGAAAAAGTGCTTCCCTCGTCAAAAATAGAATTAAACAAACTACAAAAGTAACATAAAGACATAAAATTCAACTTTTGTGGAAAATAATGCAGATCAATTCAATCTAACTTTTTTCTGTAAATGTTATGAAGTTTAAAACTGCTGAGGAAAAGTAATTGGAACACTAAGAACTTAAACTGTGCATAATTTGAACTCTTTTAGAAATCACTGAGTGAAAGTTCAAGAAATGAGTCATTTAAAATATGCATTAAAAACAATGCAAAACAGTAAAATGGCATTAGGTCCAGCTGAGGTATAGAATTATTCAGAACATCCTGTGAAATCTTACTCATCACTTTCAAATTAAATTTAGAATTGAAAAACAATTTAGCAACAAGCTATATTCAGAGATACAGTAATATTCACATGGCTTGGGAAGTAAATAGGCTTACTTAGCGTTTATGTTTGTGACAGGTAAAATGGAATTTTTATTACAAATAGAGGAAAGTTTGCTGGTTTAAAAAAACTATACTTTTTTTTTTTTTTTTTTTTTGTAATCAGTAAAATAAGAAAAGAAAAACCTTGCAGAACTGATATGCCTATTAGGTGATTTGAGAACTAGCTACCTATTGTAAATATGCTATATTACTTTAGCTAGAGGTTTCTGGCATTTTAAAATAAATGAAAGGTGAATATTGAGATAACCATTAAAATTAAGAGGACGTATTTTATTCTGGAAGACAAGAAAAAATTACATATATTTCATGATCTACCTTTCAACTAATTCCTTACTTCCCTCCCACATGTATCCTAGTCTTCAGTAACACAATTACTTTAAATATGCCATGCTCTGTCAAGCTTAATGCTCTTGATAATAGAGTAGTCTCACCTATATGAAGTTCTATTCCTTCTCAGAACTTGATAAAGGATGCCTTAGAGTCTGACATGGGACCGAACATAAATGAATAAAGCTTTGTATCTGGGTCTTACCATCATCAATATAGCCTTGCCTACAGAGGTTCAAACTCCATCACTTGAGAACTTGACAGCTAACAAACCTGGGAAATTAATATGCAGCAGTAGGCATAACGATACATACTTTAGATGAAAATGATTTAAAGTTATCACAAAGAAAACACCATGTTTATGATAATATTAGGCTCATTGAATTTTGAGGCATCTCTGCTATACTAAGAAGAACATGGGACTTGAAGTCTGAGTCACTGAAACATTTATTCATTTTAGTTTCTAATTTGTATAAGAAAACATAAAATTACTTCCAATCATATGTTAAAGATTTTACTTAACCCAATTTTAATGGGGAAAACAGGCAGATGAAAGAATAGGTTCAAAGGAGTCAAGAAGCACAGATTTATATGTATTAAGGAAAGCTGAAATGATGTTCAAATTGACATAAAACTGATTTTCTTTATGCAGGTAAAAGTCAATTGAACATCCATCAAAAATAATTTATTTGTATGTCCATAGATGAGAATTATTTTGCATTGTTACAGGTTATATGCACCATAAAGAGGTGTAAAATAGTCCACCAGTATAGAAAAGATAGAATCACCTAAAGTTGTGTTGTAAGCAATGCAGTTTTCCATTAAATATATCTAGTTTTTTTTTTCTCATTTCAGTTTTCATTGAAATGAACATTGTGATTTTTAAAAAATCAATGAAAGATTACTCTTGCTTATAAGTTAAAGCTGGACACATATAGGTGAAGCCAGAATGTTTATTTACTAGATGAGTCTTCTTAAATTTGCTTTGCTGGAAGTTTTTATAAGGAAATGGATTAGGCTTATAAAATTCTCCATTATTTGCTCACTTGTTTACAGGAAGCCATGTCCAAGAAAATCTCTCTATCAAATTTTTACTTGTGATACCTATGGATTTAAGAGAATTCCTTTCTTCTCAAGGTCCCTAAAATACTCTAAGTTTCCTTTCTCAGTAGAAAGTGATATTCCTTATCACTTACAAAACTGGAACACCTCAAGTCAGGCCACTTTCTCTAAGAGAGATTTATAAGTATTGGCTTCAAATAGCAGACTTTAGTTCCTTAAAATAGCTTGTCCTAACTGATTAAATAATCATCATTCTCAAATATGATATTACAGGCAAGACCTTGGTTGCATTATAATTGTTCATTATATTCTGATAAAAAGAGGACAGATTTAATGAATCTATGTAAGTAAATACGTTGCCATAGAAAGCAAAGAGACTCCGAATAGTTTCTGATTTGAGAAAGGGGAGGTCAGTTAGAATAAAATGTCGTTTAAAGAAGTTTTGTTTCAAAGAAGTACACTCACATAGAGAACAAACTAGTGGTTACCAGTGAGGAGAGGTAAGGGGGGAGGGGCAATATAGAGGTAAGGGATTAAAAAAAGAGTTATTATGGTGTCACCTACAAATTGGCACTTGCCATCTACCTCTACAAGGATTAAATTATGAGCTGCTGCAGCTGCTGACCTTCAACACCCCCTGAAAGGAGTTCAGGGTGGAGAACACAAATGAGGCACTCTGTGCTCTGGAAAAAAATGGCAGAACAGGTCTTCAAATAGTTAAATATTTTCAGGAGACGATTTTATGAGCCCAAATCTTTCATCTCCCCATATCTAGTAGACCACTAAAATCGTTCATGGCGACGTCTGCTCCTTGTGACTAGCAGAAAACTTCTGCAAAAAATTACTCGATTATATGTACTCCGCCTTCACCAAAATCAGATATATACTGACCTTCCCCCACCCACCTCTTTGGAACAGTTTCTCAGAGCTATCTGAAATGCTGTCTCCCAGGCTCTAGTCCTCATTTTGACCCAAATAAAACTTAACTCACAACTCTCATATTGTGCATTTTTTTTCAGTCAACAATGGGATTATATAAAATCATGTGTGTGAAATTTTGAAAATTGTAAAACACAGTAAAACACAGTAAAATTTTAAAAATGTTTCATTCAATGAAAAATAAATTTCAAAAAAAATATTTGTTTTTCAATATTTAAAACTGAGACTACTGGTTTGCTATGACTTCCCAAAAGCTTGAGAAGCAAACGGATTCCATATATTTTTGGAAAATACAAGACTAAGGTAATATAAGCAATATTCCAAATGAATAAATATAATCAACTTTTACTAGTTCAAGCAATCCTAGGTAATTAACTGTTGTTCAGCTGCACCCTGGACTAATAATTTAATGAATTTGTCTACTATTTTTTTGTTGTTGTTTGGGTAGACATGTTTTTTGTTTGTTTTTTTTTTAACATCTTTATTGGAGTATAATTGCTTTACAACGGTGTGCTAGTTTCTGCTGTATAACAAAGTGAGTCAGCTATATGGATACATATGTCCACGTATCATCTCCCTCTTGCGTCTCCCTCCCACACTCCCTATCCCACCCGTATAGGTGGTCACAAAGCACCGAGCTGATCTCCCTGTGCTATGCAGCTGCTTCTCACTAGCTATTTTACATTTGGTAGTATATATATGTCCATGCCACTCTCTCACTTCATCTCAGCTTACCCTCCCCCCCCCGCCCATGCCCTCAAGTACATTCTCTACGCCTGTGTATTTATTCCTGTCCTGCCCCTAGGTTCTTCCGAACCATTTTGGTTTTTTTTTTACATTCCATATATTGTGTTAGCACAGAGTATTCGTTTTTCTCTTTCTGACTTACTTCACTCTCTGTGAAAGACTCTAGATACATCCACCTCACTACAAATAACTCAATTTCGCTTCATTTTATGGCTGAGTAATATTCCATTGTATATATGTGCCACACCTTCTTTATCCATTCATCTGTCGATGGATAATTAAGTTGCTTGCATGTCCTGGCGATTGTAAATAGTGCTGTAATGAACATTGTGGGACATGACTTCTTTTGAATTATGGTTTTCTCAGGGTATATGCCCAGTAGTAGGATTGCTGGGTCATATGGTAGTTCTATTTTTAGTTTTTTTAAGGAACCTCCATACTGTTCTCCATAGTGGCTGTATCAATTTACATTCCTACCAACAATGCAAGAGGGTCGCTTTTCTCCACACCCTCTCCAGCATTTACTTTTGGAGACTTTTTATGATGGCCACTGTGACTGTTGTGAGGTGATACCTCATTGTAGTTTTGATTTGCATTTCTCTAATGATTAGTGATGTTGAGCATTCTTTCATGTGTTTGTTGGAAATCTGTATATCTTCTTTGGAGAAATGTCTTTTTAGTCCTTCTGCCCATTTTTGGATTGGGTTGTTTGTTTTTTTGCTATTAAGCTGCATGTGCTGCTTGTATATTTTGGAGATTAATCCTTTGTTGGTTGCTTTGTTTGCAAATATTTTCTCCCATTCTGAGGGTTGTCTTTTCATCTGGGTTATGGTTTCCTTTGTTGTGCAAAAGCTTTTAAGTTTCATTAGGTACCATTTGTTTATCTTTGTTTTTATTTCCATTTCTCTAGGAGGCAGGTCAAAAACAATCTTGTTGTGATTTATGGCATAGAGTGTTCTGCATGTGTTTTGCTCTAAGAGCTTTATAGTGTCTGGCCTTACATTTAGGTCTTTAATCCATTTTGAGTTTATTTTGTATATGGTGTTAGGGACTGTTCTAAATTCATTCTTTTACATGTCCAGTTTTTAGCTGTCCAGTTTTCCTGGCACCATTTATTGAAGAGGCTGTCTTTTCTCCATTGTACATTCTTGCCCCCTTTATCAAAGATAAGGTGACCATATGTGCATGGGTTTATCTCTGGGCTTTCTATCCTGTTCCATTGATCTATATTTCTGTTTCTGTGCTAGTATTTCCATACAAATTGTGAAATTTTTTGTTCTAGCTTTTTGAAAAATGCCATTGGTTGTTTGATAGGGATTGCATTGAATCTGTAGATTGCTTTGGGTAATAGAGTCATTTTCACAATATTGACTCTTCCAATCCAAGAACATGGTATATTTCTCCATCTGTTTGAATCATCTTTAATTTCTTTCATCAGTGTCTTATAGTTTTCTACATGCAGGTGTTTTGTCTCCTTAGGTAGGTTTATTCCTAGGTATTTTCTTCTTTTTGTTGCAATGGTAAATGGGAGTGCTTCCTTAATTTCTCTTTCAGATATTTCATCGTTAGTGTATAGGCACACAAGAGATTTCTGTGTATTAATTTTGTGTCCTACTACTTTACTAAATTCATTGATTAGCTCTAGTAGTTTTCTAGTAGCATCTTTAGGATTTTCTATGTAGAGTGTCATGGCATCTGAAGAGAGTGACCGTTTTACTTCTTCTTTTCCAATTTGGATTCCTTTTATTTCTTTTGCTTCTCTGGTTGCTGTGGCTAAAACTTCCAAAATTGTGTTAAATAATAGTGGTGAGAGTGGGAAACCTTGTCTTTTTCCTGACCTTAGTGGAAATGGTTTCAGTTTTTCACCACTGAGAATGATGTTGGTTGTGGGTTGTCATATATCGCCTTTATTATGTTGAGGTAAGTTCCCTCTATGCCTATTTTCTGGAGGGTTTTTACCATAAATGGGTGTTGAATTTTGTCAAAAGCTTTTTCGGCATCTCTTAAGATGATCATATGGTTTTTCTTCTTCAATTTGTTAATATGGTTTATCACATTGATTGATTTGCATATATTGAAGAATCCTTGCATTCCTGGGATAAATCCCGCTTCATCATGGTGTATGATCCTTTTAATGTGCTGTTGGATTCTGTTTGCTAGTATTTTGTTGAGGATTTTTGCATCAATGTTCATCAGTGATATTGACCATAACTTTTCTTTTTTTGTGACATCTTTGTCCAGTTTTGGTATCAGGGTGATGGTAGCCTTGTAGAATGAGTTTGGGGGTGTTCCTCCCTCGGCTATATTTTGGAAGAGTTTGAGAAGGATAGGTGTTAGCTCCTCTCTAAATGTTTGATAGAATTCACCTGTGAAGCGATCTTGTCCAGGGCTTTTGTTTGTCAGAAGATTTTTAATCATAGTTTCAGTGCTTGTGATTCGTCTGTTTATATTTTCTATTTCTTCCTGGTTCAGTCTCAGAAAGTTGTGCTTTTCTAAGATATGTCCTTTTCTTCCATGTGGTCCATTTTATTGGCATATAGTTGCTTGTAGTACTCTCTCATTATCCTTTGTATTTCTGCAGAGTCAATTGTTACTTTTCTTTTTTCATTTCTAATTCTGTTGATTTGAGTCTTCTCTCTTGTTTTCTTGATGAGTCTGGCTAATGGTTCACCAATTTTGTTTATCTTCTCAAAGAACAAGCTTTTAGTTTTACTGATTTTTGCTATTATTTTCTTCATTTCTTTTTCATTTATTTCTGATCTGATCTTTATGATTTCTTTCCATCTGCTAACCTTGGGGGTTTTTTGTTCTTCTTTCTCTAATTGCTTTATGTTTAAGGTTCGGTTGTTTATTTGAGATGTTTCTTGTTTCTTGAGGTAGGATTGTATTGCTCTAAACTTCCGTCTTAGAACTGCTTTTACTGCATCCCTTGGGTTTTGGGTCATCATGTTTTCATTGTCATTTGTTTCTAGGTATTTTTGATTTCCTCTTTGATTTGTTCAGTGATCTCTTGGTTATTTAGTAGTGTGTTATTTAGCCTCCATGTGTTTGTAGTTTTTACAGTATTTTTCCTGTAATTGATAACGAGTCTTATAACATTGTGCTCGGAAAAGATACTTGATACGATTCCAATTTTCTTAAATTTGGCAAGGCTTGATTTGTGACCCAAGATATGATCTATACTGGAGAATGTTCCATGAGTACTTGAGAAGAAAATGTATTCTGTTGTTTTTGGATGGAAAGTCCTATAAATATTAATTATGTCCATCTTGTTTAATGTGTCATTTAAAGCTTGTGCTTCCTTATTTATTTTCATTTTGGATGAGCTGCCCATTGGTGAAAGTGCGGTGTTAAACTCCCCTACTCTTATTGTGTTACTGTCAATTTCCCCTTTTATGGCTGTTAGCATTTGCCTTATGTATTGAAGTGCACCTATGTTGGGTGCATAAATATTTACAATTGTTATATTTTCCTCTAGGATTGATCCCTTGATCATTCTGTAGTGTCCTTCTTTGTCTCTTGTAATAGTCTTTATTTTAAAGTCTAGTTTGTCTGTTATGAAAATTGCTACTCCAGCTTTCTTTTGATTTCCATTTGCATGGAATATCTTTTTCCATCCCCTCACTTTCAGTGTGTATGTGTACCTAGGTCTGAAGTGGGTCTCTTGTAGATAGTATATGTACAGGTCTTTTTTTGTGTCCATTCAGCCAGTCTATGTTTTTGGTTGGAGCATTTAATCCATTTACATTTAAGATAATTATTGTTATGTATGTTTCTATTGCCATTTTCTTAATTGTTTTGGGTTTGTTATTGTAGGTCTTTTCCTTCTTTTGTGTTTCCTGCCTAGGGCAGTTCCTTTAGCATTTGTTGTAAAGCTGGTTTGGTGGTGCTGAATTCTCTTAGATTTTGCTTGTCTGTACAGGTTTTCATTTCTCCATCAAATCTGAGTGAGATCCTTGCTGGGTAGAGTAATCTTGGTTGTAGGCCTTTCCCTTTCATCACTTTAAATATGCCCTGCCACTCCTTTCTGGCTTGCAGAGTTTCTGCTGAAATATCAGCTGTTAACCTTACGGGGATTCCCTTGTATGTTATTTGTTGTTTTTCCCTTGCTGCTTTTAATATTTTTTGTTTGTATTTAATTATTGATAATTTGATTAATATGTATCTTGGCATGTTTCTCCTTCGATTTATCCTGTATGGGACTCTCTGAATTTCCTGGACTTGATTGACTGTTTCTTTTCCCATATTAGGGAAGTTTTCACCTATAATCTCTTCAAATATTTTCTCAGTTCCTTTCTTTTTCTCTTCTTCTTCTGGGACCACTATAATTCGAAAGTTCATGCATTTAATGTTGTCCCAGAAGTCTCTGAGACTTTCCTCAATTCTTGTCATTCTTTTTTCTTTATTCTGCTCTGCAGTATTTATTTCCACTCTTTTATCTTCCAGGTTACTTCTCCTTTCTTCTGCCTCAGTTATTCTGCTATTGATTCCTTCTAGAGAATTTTTAATTTCATTTATTATGTTGGTCATCATTGTTTCTTTGCTCTTTAGTTCTTCTGAGTCCTTGTTAAACGTTTCTTGTATTTTCTCCATTCTATTTCCATGATTTTGGATCATCTTTACTATCATTATTCTGAATTCTTTTTCAGGTAGACTGCTTACTTCTTCTTCATTTGTTTGGTCTGGTGGGTTTTTACCTTTCTCCTTCATCTGCTGTGTGTTTCTCTGTCTTCTCATTTTGCTTAACTAACTGTGTTTTAGGTCTCCTTTTCCCAGGCTGCAGGTTCATAGTTCCCGTTGTTTTTGGTGTCTGCCCCTAGTGGCTAAAGTTGGTTCAAAGTTTGTTTAAGCTTCCTGGTGGAGGGCACTGGTGCCTGTGTTCTGGTGAAGGAGGCTGGATCTTTTCTTTCTGGTGGGCAGGACCACATCCGGTTGTGTGTTTTGGGGTATCTGTGAATTTATTATGATTTTAAGTAGCCTCTCTGGTAATGGGTGGCGCTGCGTTCCTGTCTTGCTATTTGTTTCACATGGGGTGTTCAGTACTGGAGCTTGCTGGTCGTTGATTGGAGCTGTGTCTTAGTGTTGAGATGGAGATCTCTGGGAAAGCTTTCACCGATTGATGTCATGACGTCTCTGGTGGACCAATGTCCTGAACTCAGCTCTCCCACCTCAGTGGCTCAGGCCTGTCACCCGGCTGGAGCACCAAGACCCTGTCAGCGCCACAGCCAGGTATGTGGGGATTTTCTTGCCTTTTGGGAAGTCTGAGGTCTTCTGCCAGCGTTCAGTAGATGTTCTATAGGAGTTGTTCCACATGTAGATGTATTTTTGATGTATATGTGGGGAGGAGGGTGTTCTCCACATCTTACTCCTCTGCCATCTTGAAGTTCCTTCTGTCTACTTCTTGAATAAAAAGTTCTGTGAAATCCTGAACCTGTGCCCTGGAACAGTCTGAAAGTTTTCTAATTGAAGCTGTCTGTAGCCTACTCCAAGAGTCTAGTCTTTGGACTGTCAAATTCCCACAGTCCTCCCTTTCTTTGTTTAAGACACGAACTAATCTGTAGCTGAATTCAGAATCTTTATTGAAGCATGAGAACAAAACAAAACCTATCTTCAGGTGACAGAGACCTAAGATGCCTGTGATTACTTTATTAGTAGTAATATTCAAATGTAAAATGTCTGATGAGAGTTCATGACAAGACTATTGCGACAAGAAAATTTAGCAGCTTCTGTGACATGCTAAAGAAGATAATAAAGTCATTTCAAAAAACATTTTAGGAAATAATGTCTCAAATTATAGTAAGTTTCATTTCAAAGAATGTAGTGAGTATTTGATCTGATTTATATAAATGGAAAAACATAATTTTTACAAAGGAAAAAGATGATGTAAAACAGGCAATCCTGAGACCATATATATATATATATATATATATATATACATATTTGTGTGTGTGTATATATATATAGTATGATTTATACATAAATTACAATATGATATTTGATTCCACGTACATACCAATAATATAATAAGAATATAAATAAGAAATTCAGAGTATTGACTAGGTCTTGGGAGTTTATATTTTTATAAAACTCCATACGTAAGTCTAACATGCATTCCCCAGCTGAAAACTACCAGCAGAAAAAAAATGCTAGATTCAATTAAAAGAAGACTGTGGGGGCTTCCCTGGTGATGCAGTGGTTGAGAATCTGCCTGCCAATGCAGGGGACACGGGTTCGAGCCCTGGTCTGGGAAGATCCCACATGCCATGGAGCAACTGGGCCCATGAGCCACAATTACTGAGCCTGCGCATCTGGAGCCTGTGCTCCACAACAAGAGAGGCCGCGATAGTGAGAGGCCCACGCACCGCAATGAAGGGTGGCCCCCACTTGCTGTAACTAGAGAAAGCCCTCACACAGAAACGAAGACCCAACACAGCCAAAAATAAATAAATAAATAAGTTAAAAAAAAAAGTAAACAAGATATTAAAAAAAAAAAAAAAGAAGACTGTGGACCAGTAAACATTTTAAATAACTGAAATTATGACTGATAATACTCTGCTGTAGTTGCCTATTATCATTAAGCAAAGCATCACCAGATCTCATAAATAAAGAGAAATTTGACAGAATTTTCATACTAACTCTATCAGTGTTTTCTTCAAGTGTAAAAGATACTATAAAAAGTGAGGGCATTGACAAATCTCTAAGGACTTCTCGTAGTGCATACAATTTTAAATTATTGATATTAATATCAATATTAGCATCATTTCCCTTTAGAGGTTTAACCCGGGAAAAGTTATGCATCTCTTCTGATTAAATATCTCTTCCATTGCAGCTCATCACGGTAACATATCACTTAAGTCTACTTATTTCTAGCACCCCTCTATTTATAAGGTGAAAGAGCAAATCTTTGTAATATTTCCAGGGGACCATTGGCATTATATCAAAATTAGTTATTGGTATGAAATAAATACCATATATGTTGTTTTATTTGATTTAATTAGTTATATTGTCAGGAACAGATCTGTGGAAGCTAAAAAAACAATGTCAAAAGGTGAGATTTGGACACTATTAAAATAGAATCATGAATGCTTGAAGATATTAAAAGGTTATACATTGTATCCAAGTTACAAAAAAATATTTGATAAGAAACGTAAAAAATAACAAGATCACAAACAAACAAGATCACAAACAAACTGAATTCTTTCATAACTGAGACATCTTTGTTTTCCTAAATAGTAAGGATAAAGTGAATATAAAGAACAAAAAATTAGAGTGGCAAAACACAGAATGTAGGCAGATTACACAGAAAAAAATAGATTATTCCTTCATATTGAAAAAGCAATAAAGAGTAAATCATGGACAGAAGTCCACCAAAATTGGTTAAACTTTGCTAAGATTTTAATATATTTCATAGCTTTTAGACTCAGATATTATAAACAAGAAAGTAAACTTCATTTTCAAGTTTTGTCCTTCATTATGCTCATTCATATTCTGTAGCAAACCGATAACTTTATTTATTTATTTATTTTTCA
This sequence comes from Eschrichtius robustus, assembly GCF_028021215.1. Taxonomy (NCBI): domain Eukaryota; kingdom Metazoa; phylum Chordata; class Mammalia; order Artiodactyla; family Eschrichtiidae; genus Eschrichtius; species Eschrichtius robustus. Next base: position 26,971,266 of record NC_090840.1, on the reverse strand, counting down.
GTTCACTCAGCCCCATGTAATTAATTTTTTTTCACCTTGATCTTTTGTTAACACTTTTATGAATTCATCAGTTTTCCATTAGAGTTCTGAAAATGCTTATTCATTCAGTTCAGCAGCATAGTCAGTTACCAGAAACCTGTGCTTGTCAGAGTCTTTTCCATGAATTCCTAGAAGATGAAACATATTTATAGGAATATTTTTGCAAGAGCATCAGAGTACACCTAGAACTGTCTGTAAATGACAAAAGACTTAAAAATGACCACAGTTAAAGATTTGATAAAAGTTCGTAATAATTCAATTCACAAGGAAATTTAGTTATTTCTGAGATACACATTTTAAAATAATAACTAAAATTATGACTTATAACATTATACCAGAACATATAAGATTTTTAGGAATTTCATGTAATGTCTGAAACATTTATATTAACATATTTCCATACAAATAACCCAAGAAAGTTTAGTATTATTTTTTTAAATTTTTTTAATTTAATTAAATTAATTTATTTAAACAGCAGGTTCTTATTAGTCATCAATTTTATACACATCAGTGTATACCTGTCAATCCCAATTGCCCAATTCATCACACCAACATCCCACACCCTCGCGGCTTTCCCCCCTTGGTATCCATAAATTTTTTCTCTACATCTGTGTCTCAACTTTTGCCCTGCAAACTGGTTCATCTGTATCATTTTTCTAGGTTCCACATACATGAGTTAACATACAATATTTGTTTTTCTCTTTCTGACTTACTTCATTCTGTATGACAATCTCTAGATCCATCCACGTTTCAACAAATGACTCAATTTCGTTCCTTTTTACGGCTGAGTAATATTGTATATATGTACCACAACTTCTTTATCCATTCGTCTGTCGATGGGCATTTAGGTTGCTTCCATGACCTGGCTATTGTAAATACTGCTGCAATGAACATTGGGGTGCATGCGTCTTTTTGAATTATGGTTTTCTCTGGGTATATGCCCAGTAGTGGGATTGCTGGATCATATGGTAATTCTATTTTTAGTTTTTTAAGGAACCTCCGTACTGTTCTCCATAGTGGCTGTATCAATTTACATTCCCAACAACAGTGCAAGGGGGTTCCCTTTTCTCCACACCCTCTCCAGCATTTGTTGTTTGTAGATTTTCAGATGATGCCGATTCTAACTGGTGTGAGTTGATACCTCATTTTAGTTTTGATTGGCATTTCTCTAATAATTAGTGACGTTGAGCATCTTTTCATGTGCTTCTTGGCCATCTGTGTTTCTTCTTTGGGGAAATGTCTACTTAGGTCTTCTGCCAATTTTTGGACTGGGTTGTTTGTTTCGTTAATAATGAGCAGCATGAGCTGTTTATATATTTTGGAGATTAATCCTTTGTCCGCTGATTCGTTTGCAAATATTTTCTCCCATTCTGAGGGTTGTCTTTTCATCTTGTTTATGGTTTCCTTTGCTGTGAAAAAGCTTTGAAGTTTTATTAGGTCCCATTTGTTTATTTTTGTTTTTATTTCCATTACTCTAGGAGGTGGATCAAAAAAGAACTTGCTGTGATTTATGTCAAAGAGTGTTTCTCCTGTTTTCCTCTAAGAGTTTTATAGTGTCCAGTCTTACATTTAGGTCTTGAATCCATTTTGAGTTTATTTTTGTGTGTGGTGTTAGAGTGTATTCTAATTTCATTCTTTTACATGTAGCTGTCCAGTTTTCCAGCACCATTTATTGAAGTGACTGTCTTTTCTCCATTGTATATCCTTGCCTCCTTTGTCATAGATTAGTTGACCATAGGTGTGTGGGTTCATCTCTGGGCTTTCTATCTTGTTCCATTGATCTATATTTCTGTTTTTGTGCCAGTACCATATTTTCTTGATTACTGTAGCTTTGTAGTATAGTCTGAAGTCAGGGAGTCTGATACCTCCTGCTCTGTTTTTTATCCTCAAGACTGCTTTGGCTATTCGGGGTCTTTTGTGTCTCCATACAAATTTTAAGATTTTTTGTTCTAGTTCCATAAACAATGCCACTGGTAATTTAATAGGGATTGCATTGAATCTGTAGATTGCTTTGGGTAGTATAGTCATTTTCACAATATTGATTCTTCCAATCCAAGAACATGGTATATCTCTCCAACTGTTTGTATCATCTCTAATTTCTTTCATCAGTGTCTTATAGTTTTCTGCATACAGGTCTTTGTTCTTCCTAGGTAAGTTTATTCCTTGGTATTCTTTTTTTTTGCAATGGTAAATGGGAGTGTTTCCATAATTTCTCTTTCAGATTTTCCATCGTTAGTGTATAGGAATGCAAGGGATTTCTGTGCATTAACTTTGTATACTGCAACCTTACCAAATTCATTGATTAGCTCTAGTAGTTTTCCGGTGGCATTTTAATGGTTCTCTATGTATAGTACCATGTCATCTGCAAACAGTGACAGTTTTACTTCCTCTTTCGCTATATGTATTCCTTTTATTTATTTTTCTTCTCTGATTGCCGTGTTTAGGATTTCCAAAACTATGTTAAACAATAGTGGTGAGAGTGGAAATTCTTGTCTTGTTCCTGATCTTAGAGGAAATGCTTTCAGTTTTTCACCATTGACAATGATGTTTGCTGTGAGTTTGTCATATTGGCCTTTATTATGTTGAGGTAGGTTCCCTCTATGCCCACTTTCTGGAGAGATTTTATCATAAATGGGTTTTGAATTCTGTCAAAAGCTTTTTCAGCATCTATTGAGATGATCATATGGTTTTTATTCTTCAATTTGTTAATATGGTGTATCACATTGATTGATTTACGTATATTGAAGAATGCTTGCATCCTTGGGATAAATTCCACTTAATCATGGTGTATGATTCTTTCAATGTGTTTTTGGATTCTTTTTGCTAGTATTTTGTTGAGGATTTTTGCATCTATATTCATCAGTGATATTGGTCTGTAATTTTCTTTTTTTGTCCTATCTTTGTCTGGTTTTGGTATCAGGGTGATGGTGGCCTCATAGAATGAGTTTGCGAGTGTTCCTTTCTCTGCAATTTTTTGGAAGAGATTGAGAAGGTTGGGTGTTACATCTTCTCTAAATATTTGATAGAATTCACCTGTGAATCCATCTGCTCCTGGACTTTTGTTTGTTGGAAGATTTTATAACAGAGTTTCAATTTCTTTACTTGTGATTGGTCTGTTCATATTTTCTATTTCTTCCTGGTTCAGTCTTGGAAGGTTACACCTTTCTAAGAATTTGTCCATTTCTCCTGGGTTGTCCATTCTATTGGCATAGAGTTGCTTGCAGTAGTCTCTTAGGATGCTTTACATTTCTGCACTGTCTGTTGTAACTTCTCCTTTTTTATTTCTAATTTTATTGATTTGGGTCCTCTCCCTCTTTTTCTTGATGATTCTAGATAATGGTTTATCAATTTTGTTTATCTTCTCAAAGAACAAGCTTTTAGTTTTATTGATCTTTATTATTGTTTTCTTTGTTTCTATTTCATGTATTTCTGCTCTGATCTTTATGATTTCTTTCCTTCTGCTAACTTTGGGTTTTCTTTGTTCTTCTTTCTCTAGTTCCTGTAGGTGTAAGGTTATATTGTTTATTTGAGATATTTCTTGTTTCTTTAGGTAGGCTTGTATAGCTATAAACTTCCCTCTCAGAACTGCTTTTACTGCATCCCATAGGTTTTGGATTGTAATGTTTTCATTGTCATTTGTCTCTAGGTATTTTTTGATTTCCTCTTTGATTTCTTCAGGAATCTTTTGGGTATTTAGTAACGTAGTGTTTAGCCTCCATGTGTTTGTGTTTTTTTTACGTTTTTTTTCCCTGTAATTCATTTCTAATCTCATAACGTTGTGGTCAGAAAAGATGCTTGATATGATTTCAATTGTCTTAAATTTACTGAGGCTTGATTTGCGACCCAAGATGTGATCTATCCTGGAGAATGTTCCATGTGCACTTGAGAAGAAAGTGTAATCTGCTCTTTTGGATGGAATATCCTATAAATATCAATTAAATCTATCTGTTCTATTGTGTCATTTAAAGCTTCTGTTTCCTTATTTATTTTCATTTTGGATGATATGTCCATTGGTGTAAGTCAGGTGTTAAAGTCCCCCAGTATTATTGTGTTACTGTCTATTTCCTCTTTTACAGTTGTTAGCAGTTCCTTATATATTGAGGTGCTCCTATTTTGGGTGCATATATATTCACAATTGTTATATCTTGTTCTTGGATTGATTCCTTGATCATTCTGTAGTGTCCTTCCTTGTCTCTTGTAACATACTTTATTTTAAAGTCTATTTTATCTGATATGAGTATTGTTACTCCAGCTTTCTTTTGATTTCCGTTTGCATGGAATATCATATTACATGCCCTCACTTTCAGTCTGTATGTTTCCCTGGGTCTGAAGTGGGTCTCTTGTAGACAGCATATATATGGGTCTTGTTTTTGTATCCATTCAGCAAACCTCTGTCTTTTTCTTGGAGCATTTAATCCATTAACGTTTAAGGTAATTATTGATATGTATGTTCCTATGACCATTTTCTTAATTGTTTTGGGTTTGTTTTTGTAGGTCATTTTCTTCACTTGTGTTTCCCACTTAGAGAAGTTTCTTTAGCATTTGTTTTAGAGCTGGTTTGGTGGTGCTGAATTCTCTTACCTTTTTCTTGTCTACAAAGCTTTTGATTTATCCATCGAATCTAAATGAGATCCTTGCCAAGTAGAGTAATCTTGGTTGTAGGTCCTTTCCTTTCATCACTTTAAGTATATCATGCCACTCCCTTCTGCCATGTGGAGCTTCTGCTGAGAAATCAGCTGTTAACCTTATGGGAGTTCCCTTGTATGTTATTTGTCATTTTTCCCTTGCTGCTTTCAATAATTTTTCTTTGTCTTTAATTTCTGCCAATTTGATTACTATGTGTCTCGGCGTGTTTCTCCTTGGGTTTATCCTGGATGTGACTCCCTGCACTTCCTGGACTTGGGTGGCTATTTCTTTTCCCACGTTAGGGAAGTTTTCGACTATAATCTCTTCAAATATTTTCTCTGGTCCTTTCTCTCTCTCTTCTGCTTCTGGGACCCCTATAATGTGAATGTTGTTGCATTTAATGTTGCCTCAGAGGTCTCTTAGGCTGTCTTCATTTCCTTTCATTCTTTTTTCTTTATTCTGTCCCACAGCAGTGAATTCCACCGTTCTGTCTTCCAGGTGACTTATCCGTTCTTCTGCCTCAGTTATTCTGCTACTGATTCCTTCTAGTGTAATTTTCATTTCAGTTATTGTATTGGTCATCTCTGTTTGTTTGTTCTTTAATTCTTCTAGGTCTTTGTTAATCATTTCTTGCATCTTCTCGATCTTTGCCTCCATTCTTTTTCTGAGGTCCTGGATCATCTTCACTATTGTTATTCTGAATTCTTTTTCTGGAAGGTTGCCTATCTCCACTTCCTTTAGTTGTTTTTCTGGGGTTTTATCTTGTTCCTTCATCTGGTACATAGCCCTCTGCCTTTTCATCTTGTCTATCTTTCTGTGAATGTGGTTTTTGTTCCACAGCCTGCAGGATTGTAGTTCTTCTTGCTTCTGCTGTCTGCCCTCTGGTGGATGAGGCTATCTAAGAGGCTCTTGCAGGTTCCCTAATGGGAGGGACTGGTGGTGGGTAAAGCTGACTGTTGCTCTGGTGGGCAGAGCTCCGTAAAACTTTAATCCAGTTGACTGCTGATGGTTGGGACTGGGATCCCTCCTTGTTGGTTGTTTGGCTTGAGGCAACCCAACACTGGAGCTTACCTGGGCTCTTTGGTGGGACCAATGACAGACTCTGGGAGGGCTCACGCCAAGGAGTACTTCCCAGAACTTCTGCTTCCAGTGTCCTTGTTGCCATGGTGAGCCACAGCCACCCCATGCCTCTGCAGGAGACCCGCACACTACTTTGTGTGTGCCTCCAAGTGTGTAGTCTGTTTCCCCCAGTCCTGTCGGAGTCCTGCAATCAAATCCCACTACCTTCAAAGTCTGATTCTCTAGGAATTTCTCATCCCATTGCGGGACCCCCAGGTTGGAAGCCTGACTTGGGGCTCAGAACCTTCACTCCAGTGCGTGGACTTCCGTGGTATAAGTGTTCTCCAGTCTGTGAGTCACCCACCCAGCAGTTATGGGATTTGATTTTACTGTGATTGTGTCCCTCCTACAGTCTCATTGTGGCTTCTCCTTTGTCTTTGGATGTGGGGCATCTTTCTTCGTGAGTTCCAGTGTCTTCCTGTCCATGATTGTCCAGCAGCTAGTCGTGATTCTAGTGTTCTCACAAGAGGGAGTGAGAGCATGTCCTTCTACTCCACCATCTTGGATCCTCCCTCTGATAACTTACTTTAAAATATATCTTAGATGTCTGTGAGGTTGACTAATTTCATAATATCAAAGATTGTTAATATATAGTATATTCATTTTTGCTATATTCAAATAAATGTATCAATCAATTTTTTTATATTTTCAGTTTCAGTTTCAACATGGTAAATAACGATTTTCTTTCCCAGAAAGACAGAAATTTGGGGGTTGTCAAAAAGTTTTAACAATGTACAGGGATCTGAGGACAAAATGCAAACACACAAACATACACACACACATACACAAACATACACACACACACAAACCTACACACATACATGCCCCCTTATTTTCCTTTAAAAGCAGAAAGCAAACATACACGGCTCTATTTATATATCACTATTGCTACTAAATATAGACTCAACCATGTACTTTGATTATACCTTTTAACTAATGTAATTTAGTATCTGTAGTGTGACCAACTCTTCCTGATTTTTCCAGGTTTTGCCATTGAAAGTCCCACTCCCAAGGAAACCTCCCAGACTCAGGCAAACTACAGGGGGAGAGAGGAGGAATTGAGAACTGTTTGCCATACGCCAGCATGCTAGCAGACATGCAGTGTTTTATAACACAAATTTTTACTCTTCAAACTTCCCAAATGGCAAAAATAACCATCTTTCTTAACATGGCCCACCAATATAACTTATTTTCAGTATGCAAAATTAAGAAGGAAAATGATGTAACTTAGAATTATGCTTGATAATCAATGTTTCAATAGTCTATTTTACTTAAAAGTGATCTATCCAACAATTACATAATAATTAACTCAATATCAGTCCAGGATTTTAAGTTATCTAAAGATCTTGAAAATTGTCTTCAAGCTGACATACTGTAAATTATAATTGTTGAAATTTTAAAAAATTAGTCAGAATATTTGTTTAAGTTAAAAATAAATTTTAACTTATTTGACAACTAAACTTGTATACGTTTAAGAAAAAACTCCTAAGAAGATTTGTGTTAGACCGAACATTGATGAATCAGTGTAGGCATCACTTTTTTTAAGCTATGATTAGTAAATTAGCCTTGTTTGACAAAGTTTAAACTAATTTATGTAAACCTAGATTCATATTATATTTCTAAATTTAGTTTCATAGAAAAATTAAATTACATTTAAAACAGATATGTTTTAGAGATTAAATTTTCTTATATTTCTGAGAATTTTAAGATTATTTAATTTACATAAGCAATTATTAGCTCCTTAAGTCAATCTAAACAGAGTGTTTATAATTTAAGAGGCTTTGTCATCTAAGGTATTAATTACCTTCTGGAGGAACAAAGACATTATACAGTCACACAATGAAGATAAATGCCTTTCTGAATTATAGACACATAGACAAACAGACACAGAGTGCTATTAGAGCTTCAATTCCATAATTTCCATCGTGGCTCAAATGTAAATATAGAAACACTAAAAAAGTCATTGGTCCAGATATTAAAGAGCACGTTTCCATTCCAGTGGGCATAGAATTTTTAATTGACTTAAGCTTAAATACATAAGTCAACATAAAAGACTAACAAAGCAGATATCACATTGCCTATTATCCAACAGAGAACAGATCTTTATAAATCACTGATATATTTAACAAATATTGAGAGTATAAAATCAGATTCTAATCATTGCTACCACAAATGGAGAGTAACTTATCAATCAAAGTAAATCAACAACGATCAAAAGAACAAACACTAAAACAAAAACAAAATATATGATAGAAAGGGAAAATTAAAATTAGAAAAAAAAAAGATTCTATTATCCCTTGGATTCACCACTCGAAGTCGAGAAGCAACATGCTTAGTCTTCAACCATTCATAATGAAGTGCATTAATTTTACCCATTTTTCTTAGGTGAATGCTTTCAGTATCTTGGTAGAAAGCTTCTAAAATAAATAAAAATATATTTTTCCATTTTTGTTGCAATATAATTGACATATATAGCACTGTATAAGTTTAAGGTGTACAACATAATGATTTGATATATGTATATATGGTTAAATGATTACTAAAATAAGTTTAGTTTACATCCATCACCTGACATTTAAAACTAAAATTATCATTCTCATACAGAGAAAAAATGACCTCCTGTAAAAATTTAATTACCTTCTTATTAATGAAGAAACTTGACAGATATTAAACCAAAGCCACAATATTTTATTAAGTTTAAATTTGTTACATATGAAAACATATTTTATAATATGTTGTGCTACAGTAATATTTTATAGTTAATGGCATTTATAAATTACTGTTTCTCCATTTTTAAAATTGAAATTTAATTCAGTTATATAATTTAGTCCCAAAAAGATGATCGGATTTTGTTTCATGTGTTTTTGTATTTGGGCAATTTTATCTATGTCCCATATTCTTTTATCATCACTAATTTCAATATTCATGCTAGTGACCACTTGGAAGTTGACTTTAAAGTTATCAACCTCTTTAATATAGAAGACATTTATCTCCATTCCACTCCAGCCACTTTGTAGTTGACTTTAAAGTTTCAACCTCTTTAATTTAGAAGACATTTATCTCCATTTATCAGTATGAACCAAATCTGGACCTGACCCTTAGGCAGAACTGCTGGATTAACAAGATTTCACATTAGCTTTCTCACACTGAGCCTAATCTTTCTACTATATAGGATGACTCAAATTGATAGAATGAATTCTTGTAAATATTTCTAAATTCACCTTAGTTAACTGGGATACACTGCATAGGAACTTTGTATACTTTTTGTCTGCATGGGCTAAAATCAAACATGAAAGTTGACATTTTTTTCTTTTATTACCATAACAGTAATTTTGGTCCTATCAGTGCCGCCACTCTAATGGTCAGAAGAGTCACAGAAAGATAGACTATGTGGAAAGATATTGAGAAGAAGAGAAGACTTTTGTATAGGACTCACATCTAACTTCACTTAAGTCAATTTTACACAAGTACTAAAGACTGGAGAACTGCCAAAGGATTTATTAATGGAGTCATTTACTGTCTCACTTCCTAGAAAGCATATCACAGAATCCACTGCACCTTTTCTAATGGTTATAATGATCTACCTGTTACTATTTCACTGAAGTATCACCCTCCTTAAACCGAAATTTCAAAACAAGTTAGCAACATGGAGATGTAATTAATTTCAACACATACTTGCTAATACAAGTTTTTACATAAGTGCATTTTATTAAAAATATTTAATCATATATGTAGAAATGCATACTTAGACCATTATACTTATGAAAAATGTCCATCATATAAATAAATTTGCAAAGTCAATTTTTGATGCCAAGCCAGGATTATTCAGTTAGGAAAACTCCAATACAATTTTTTCATTTTAATTAGGTATGTTAATATTTATTTTTAGGTATTTTATAAAACATATTGAAAATGAATTAAAGAAGGTTTTTTTGTGACATATTGTTAAAAGCACTCAAACCAAGATGAATATGATTAAAAATTAGATTGGCCATATAACTTATCATCCAAATCAGATCAATTTTAAGAGGTAAAGGAGATACTTTTAATAAATGATATGAAACAATGATATAAAGTGATATGAAAAACTGATATGAAACTGAACTGTTTTTGTTAAACTAAGCCATATGCTGATTTATTCACTTCTATGACATATTTAAAAAGAAAAAAAAGTCAATATGCTGATTATTATGGCTTAATATAAAACAATTCAATGTATTAGATAGGAAAAAAATATGTTTTACATCAGATAAGAATTTTGGCAAAGGGAGGGTTCTCATTTATGAATCATGTTTGAGTGAAAGTTTTAAACATATAAATTTTGGTAATTTTATATAAGAATAATAAAAGTTAGATATAATTCTGAAAATTTAGTCAGGCTTTGTGACAATGTTTTCCATGTTATTAAATAAATTATGTTTCCATACAAATTGTGAAATTTTTGTTCTACTTCTGTGAAAAATGCCATTGGTAGTTTGATAGGGAAACACAAAAGACTCTGAATAGCCAAAGCAATCTTGATAAAGAAAAATTGAGCTGGAGGAATCAGGGTCCCTGACTCCAGACTATACTACAAAGCTACAGTAATCAAGACAGTATGGTACTACACAAAAACAGAAATATCGATCACTGGAACAGGATAGAAAGCCCAGAGATTAACTCACGCATATATGGTCACCTTATTTTTTGATAAAGGATGCAAAAATATACAATGGAGAAAAGACAGCCTCTTCAATAAGTGCTGCTGAGAAAACTGGACAGCTACATGTAAAAGAATGAAATTAGAACACTCCTTAACACCATACACAAAAATAATCTCAAAATGGAACAAAGACCTAAATGTAAGGCCAGACACTATCAAACTCTTAGAGGAAAACATAGGTAGAACACTCTATGACATAAATCACAGCAAGATCCTTTTTGACCCACCTCCTAGAGAAATGGAAATAAAAACAAAAATAAACAAACGGGACCTAATGAAACTTAAAATCTTTTGCACTGCAAAGGAAACCATAAGCATAGGAAAAGACAACCCTCAGAATGGGAAAAAAAATATTTGCAAACAAAACAACCGACAAAGGATTAATCTCCAAAATATACAAGCAACACACACAGCTCAATATCAAAAAAATAAACAACCCAATCCAAAAATGGGCAGAAGACCTAAATAGACATTTCTTCAAAGAAGATATACAGATTGCCAACAAACACATGGAAGAATGCTCAACATCACGAATCATTAGAGAAATGCAAATCAAAACTACAATGAGGTATCACCTCAGACCAGTCAGAATGGCCATCATCAAAAAATCTACAAATAATAAATGCTGGAAAGGGTGTGGAGAAAAGGGAACCCTCTTGCACTGTTGGTGGGAATGTAAACTGATACAGCCACTATGGAGAACAGTATGGAGCTTCCTCAAAAAACTAAAAATAGAACTACCATACAACCCAGCAATCCCACTACTGGGCATATATCCTGAGAAAACCATAATTCAAAAAGAGTCATGTACCACAATGTTCCTTGCAGCTCTATTTATGATAGCCAGGACATGGAAGCAACCTAAGTGTCCATCAACATATGAATGGATGAAGAAGATGTGGCACATATATACAATGGAATATTACTTAGCCATAAAAAGAAATGAAATTGAGTTATTTGTAGTGAGGTGGATGGACATAGAGTCTGTCATACAGAGTGAAGTAAGTCAGAAAGAGAAAAACAAATACAGTATGCTAACAAACACATATATATGGAATCAAAAAAAAAAAAAAAGTTATGAAGAACCAGGGGCAGGAGAGGAATAAAGACGCAGACATAGAGTATGGACTTGGGGACATGGGGAGGGGGAACGGTAAGCTGGGACGAAGTGAGAGAGTGGCATGGACTTATATATACTATTAAACATAAAATAGATAGCTAGTGGGAAGCAGCCGCATAGCACAGGGAGATCAGCTCAGTGCTTTGTGACCAATTAGAGGAGTGGGATAAGGAGGGTGGGAGGGAGATGCAAGAGGGAGGAGATATGGGGATATATGTATAGCTGATTCACTTTGTTATAAAGCAGAAACTAACACACCATTGTAAAGCAATTATATTACAATAAAGATGTTTAAAAAATTAATTAATTAATTAATTATGTACTGTAAAACAAATCAGTATATTTTAGTATATAATGTGATTTGTTTATTGTCAATAGGTGGTAAAACATCAAAAGATTTTAAAGGATGAAATTTGATGTAGATTGATACAAATTTGAATAAATATTTCTTGAAAGGTTTTGGCTAAATAGGTTCTAAACTCGTCTATATCTAACTCTATGTCTGTATCTATCTATATTTTATCTTCAAACTGAGTCTGAAAGACATAATGGGAAAGTTATCCTTTTTTGCAACCAGTGAATGTTTAGGTATCTGATAGTCCTAGAAAATATTCAAGTCTTAATTTAAGGCATTGGCTTCTTTCACCTGTACTGTTTGGCTGTTAAAGAAGGATTTCCTTTCCATAAAATGTTATATCCTACAGATGTGTTCTGAGAATTCACAAAATAATATTTAGAGCTAAATGGGTGTGTGTGGGGGTGGGGAGCACCTTTAATATCCAAAGTATTTTAATAAAGCATTTGATGTTATCTCTTTTTACCTGGAACTTTCCCTCAAGAGCCTATATTCCTTGTAAATAGAAAATGGAAGAGCTGAGATGGTTAAATGATTCCTCTAACCTCTTGTTTCTAGTGCTCGTGCTTCCTTCTGCTCAGAAACATAAACTCCCAAACGTAGGCAAGTTAGAGGAAGTCAAAGACTTTTGGAGTGCTTATGGTGCATTTATGATTTTAGTAAATACTTTTATAGAATTTATTATAGGCTGGGCATTATTTTAAGCACTTTTAACATTATTCAAATTCTTAATTCTTATATCAGCCTTCTGAAATAAGTACTGTTAATATCTCCATTTTAAAGATAGTCAAATGAAGGCATGACAAAGTGCCAGGGCAGGGATTTGCAGCCAGGCCGTCACTTTCCACTATTCAGTGTTAATTGTAGTGTATTCTGGGGCTTTTACCCTTAAGGGGGGTTCCCCAGAACAATCATTTAAAATTGTCTCTTTGGTGCCCAAAGAGGTTTTACACTTTGAGGCAATGCATGGTACCAAGGTTCAGGTTTGGTGAGGGTCATACTTTTCTTTTTTAAAGTAAAGTAGGAGGAAGGAAATGAGAGATGGAAAAGAGGGATTTGAAGAATGCTTAAAAGACACACATTCAGGCAGATCAATTATAGGAAGAGTTTACACAAAAGTTAATTATTTGGGCATTCATTACTTTAAAATTATTAGCACCCCCAAATCCATTGGAGATTCTTCAGGCAACCTCCAGGGTACAAGTACTTTAGTCAAAAGACTATATGGTACTCTTTTAATTAAATTAATTAATTAATAATTAATTTAAAAATTAGTAGCAAAGGAGACCTTCAAGATGGCGGAGGAGTGAGACCTGGAGATTGCCTTCCTCTCCACAAATACATCAGAAATACGTCTATATGTGGAAGAATTTCTACAGAACACCTATTGAACGCTGGCAGAAGACCTCAGACTTCTCAAAAGGCAAGAAACTCCCCACGTACCTGGGTAGGGCAAAAGAAAAAAGAAAAAACAGAGACAAAAGAATATGGATGGTACCTGCACCACTAGGAGGGAGCTGTGAAGGAGGAAAAGTTTCCACACACTAGGAAGCCCCTTCACTGGCGGAGATGATGGAGGGTGGCAGGGGGGAAGCTTCGGAGCCATGGAGGAGAGCGAGGCAACAGGGGTGCAGAGGGCAAAGTGGAGAGATTCCTGCACAGAGAATCAGTGCCGACCAGCACTCACCAGCCTGACAGACTTGTCTGCTCGCCCGCCGGCTGGGAAGGGTGGGGGCTGGGAGCTGATGCTCTGGCTTCAGAGGCCAGATCCCAGGGAAAGGACTCAGGTTGGCTGTGTGAACAAAGCCAAGGGGGCTAGTGCACCAGCTAGCTGGGAGGGAGTCCGGGAAAAAGTCTGGACCTGCCTAAGAGGCAAGAGAGCACTGTTTCGGGGTGCCAAGGAGACGGGATTCAGAGCACCGGCTAAACAAGCTCCAGAGACAGGCAGGAGCTGCGGCTATCAGCACAGACATCAGAGACAGGCATGACATGCTATGGCTGCTGCTGCAGTCACCATGAAGCCTGTGTGCAAGCACGGGTCACTATCCATACCTCCCCTCCTAGGAGTCTGTGCAGCCCACCACTGTCAGGGTCCCATGATCCAGGGACAACTTCCCTGGGAGAACACACGGTGCACCTCAGGCTGTTGCAATGTCAAACTGGCCTCTGCTCCAGCAGGCTCACACCGCATTCTGTATCCCTCCTTCCCCCATGGCCTGAATGAGCCAGAACCTCCTAATTAGCTGCTACTTTAACCCTATCCTGTCTGAGCGAAGAGCAGACGCCCTCAGGTGACCTACACGCAGAGGCAGGGCCAAATCCAAAGCTGGACCCCAACAGCTGTGCGAACAAAGAAGAGAAAGGGAAATCACTCCCAGCAGCCTCAGGAGTAGAGGATTAAACCGACACAATCAACTTGATGTCCCCTGCATCTGTGGAAAACCTGATAGACAACGAATCATCCCAAAATTTAGGTGGTGGATTTTGGGAGCAACGATATATACATTTATTTCCTTTCTCTCATTTTGTGAGTGTGTATGTGTATGCTTCTTTGTGTGATTTTGTCTGAATAGCTTTATTTTACCATTTGTCCTAGGGTTCTATCCGTTTTTCTTTTCTTTTTTTTTTTTCTTTTTTTTTTTTTTTTTTAGTATGGATTTAGCACTTGTTATCATTGGTGGATTTCTTTTTTGGTTTGGTTGCTCTATTCTTTTTTCTTTTCTTTTTTTGTACTTTGTACTTTCTTATTTTTATTAATTATTTTTTATTTTAAAAACTTAATTTAATTTTATTTTTATTTATTTCAATTTTTCTCCCTTTTCTTCTGAGGTGTGTGGCTGACAAGGTCTTGGTGCTCTGGCTGGGTGTCAGTCCTGTGCCTCTGAGGTGGGAGAGCCCAGTTCAGGACATTGGTCTACCAGAGACCTCCTGGCTCCATGTAATATTAAAGAGTGAATGCTCTCCCGGAGCTCTCCATCTCAATGCTGAGACCCAGCTCCACTCAACGACCAGCAAGCTACACTGGTGGACACCATATGACAAACAACTAGCAAGACAGGAACACAACACCACTCATTAGCAGAGAGGCTGTCTAAAATCATAGTAAGGTAACAGACACCCCAAAGCACACCACTGGACATGCTCCAGTCCACCAGAAAGACAAGATCCAGGATCATCCTCCAGAACACAGGCACCAGTCCCCTCCACCAGGAAGCCTACACAGCCCACTGAACCAACTGTAGACACTGGGGGCAGACACCAAAAACAACGGGAACTATGAACCTGCAGCCTGTGAAAAGGAGACCCCAAACACAGTAAGTTAAGCAAAATGAGAAGATAGAGAAACAGCAGATGAAGGAGCAAGGTAAAAACCCACCAGACAAAACAAATGAAGAGGAAATAGGCAGTTCACCTGAAAAAGAATTCAGAGTAATGATAGTAAAGATGATCTGAAATCTTGGAAATAGAATGGAGAAAATACAAGAAATGTTTAAAAAGGACCTACAAGAACTAAAGATCAAAGAAACAATGATGAACAACGCAATAAATGAAATTTAAAATTCTCTGGAAGGAATCAATAGAAGAATAACTGAAGCAGAAGAACAGATAAGTGACCTGGATGATGAAACAGTGAAAGAAAAAACTACCTCAGAGCAGAATAAAGAAAAAAGAATGAAAAGAATTAAGGACAGTCTCAGAGACCTCTGGGAAAACATTAAATGCACCAATATTGGAACTATAGCGATCCCAGAAGAAGAGAAAGAGAAATGTATTGAGAAAATATTTGAAGAGATTTTAGTTGAAAACTTCCCTAACATGGGAAAAGAAAGAGTTAATCAAGTCCAGGAAGCATTGAGAGTCCCATACAGGACAGATCCAAGGAGAAACGTGCCAAGCCACATATTAATCAAACTACCAATAATTAAATACAAAGAAAAAATATTAAAACCATCAAGGGAAAGGCAACAAATATCATATAAGGAAATCTCCATAAGGTTAACAGCTGATCTTTCAGCAGAAACTCTGCAAGCCAGAAGGGAGTGGCAGGACATTTTTAAAGTGAAGAAAGGTGAAAACCTACAACCAAGATTACTCTACCCAGCAAGGATTTCACTCAGAATCAATGGAGAACTTAAAACCTTTACAGACAAGCAAAAGCTAAGAGAATTCAGCACCACCAACCAGCTTTACAACAAATGCTAAAGGAACTTCTCTGGGCAGGAAACACAAGAGAAAGAAAAGACCTTCAATAACAAACCCAAAACAGTTAAGAAACTGGTAATAGGAACATACATATCAATAACTACCTTAAATGTAAATGAATTAAGTGCTCCAAACAAAAGACATAGACTGGCTGAATGCATACACAAACAAGGCCCATACATATACTGTCTACAAGAGACCCACTTCAGACCTAGGGACACATACACACTGAAAGTGAGGGGATGGAAAAAGATATTCCATGCAAATGGAAATCAAAAGAGAGCAGGAGTAGCAACTCTCATATTAGTCAAAATAGACTTTAAAATAAAGACTATTACAAGAGACAAAGAAGGACGCTACAGAATGATCAAGGGATCAATCCAAGAAGAAGATATAAAAATTGTAAATACTTATGCACCCAACATAGGAACACCTCAATACATAAGGCAAATGCTAACAGCCATAATAGGGGAACTTGACAGTAACACAAGAAGAGTAGTGAACTTAAACACCCCACTTTTACCAATGGACAGATAATCCAAAATGAAAATAAATAAAGAAGCACAAGCTTTAAATGCCACATTAAAAAAGATGAATATAATTAATATTTATAGGACGTTCCATCCAAAAAAAAACAGAATACACAATCTTCTCAAGTGCTCATGGCACATTCTCCAAGATAGATCATATCTTGGGTCATTAATCTGGCTTTGGTAAATTTAAGAAAATAGAACTTGTATCAAGTAACTTTTCCGACCAAAACACTATGAGACTAGATATCAAATACAGGAAAAAATCTGTAAAAAATACAAAACATGAAGCTAAATAATACACTACTTAATAACCAAGAGATCACTGAAGAAATCAAAGAGGAAATCAAAAAATACCTAGAAAAAAATGACAGTGAAAACACGATGACCAAAAACCTATGGGATACAGCAAAAGCAGTTCTAAGAGGGAAGTTTAGAGCAATACAATCCTACTTCAAGAAACAAGAAACATCTCAAATAAACAACTTAACCTTACACCTAAAGCAATTAGAGAAAGAAAACAAAAAAAAAAAACCCAAAGTTAGCAGAAGGAAAGAAATCATAAAGATCAGATCAGAAATAAATGAAAAAGAAATGAAGGAAACAATAGCAAAGATCAATAAAACTAAAAGTTGGTTTTTTGAGGAGATAAACAAAATTGATAAACCATTAACCAGACTCATTATGAAAACAAGGGAGAAGTCTCAAATTAATAGAATTAGAAATAAAAAAGAAGTAACAACTGACACTGCAGAAATACAAAGGATCATGAAAGATAGCTACAAGCAACTATATGCCAATAAAATGGACAACATGGTAGAAATGGACACATTCTTAGAAAAGCACAACCTTCCATGACTGAACCAGGAAGAAATGGAAAATATGAACAGACCAATCACAAGCACTGAAATTGAGACTGTGATTAAAAATCTTCCAACAAACCAAAGCCCAGAACCAGATGGCTTCACAGGAGAATTCTATCTAACATTTAGAGAAGAGCTAACACCTATCCTTCTCAAACTCTTCCAAAATATAGCAGAGGCAGGAACACTCCCCAATTCATTCTATGAACCCACCATGACCGTAATACCAAAACCAGACAAAGACAACATAAAGAAAGAAAACTACAGGCCAATATAACTGATGAATATAGGTGAAAAAATACTTAACAAAATACTAGCAAACAGAATCCAACACACATTAAAAGGATCATACACCATGATCAAGTGGGGTTTATCCCAAGAATTCAAGGATTCTATAATATATGCAAATCAATCAATGTGATACACCATGTTACAAAACTGAAGGATAAAAACCATATGATAATCTCAATAGATGAAGAAAAAGCTTTTGAAAAAATTCAATAGTCATTTATGATAAAAATCCTCCAGAAAGTAGGCATAGAGGGAACTTACCTGAACATAATATAGGCCATATATGACAAACCCATAGCCAACCTTGTTCTCAATGGTGAAAAACTGAAACCATTTCCACTAAGGTCAGGAACAAGACAATATGGCCCACTCTCACCATTATTATTCAACATAGTTTTGGAAGTGTTAGCCACAGCAATCAGAGAAGAAAAAGAAATAAAAGGAATCCAAAATGTAAAAGAAGAAGTAAAGCTGTCATTGTTTGCAGATGACATGATATTATACATAGAGAATCCTAGAGATGCTACCAGAAAACTACTAGAGGTAATCAATGAATTCGGTAAAGTAGCAGGATACAAAATTTATGCACAGAAATCTCTTGCTTTCCTATACACTAATGATGAAAAATCTGAAAGAGTAATTAAGGAAACACTCCCAGTTTAAAAGCTTAAAAGCTTTTGCACATCAAAGAAAACCATAAACAAGATGAAAAGACAACCCTCAGAATGGGAGAAAATATTTGTAAATGAAGCAACTGACAAAGGATTAATCTCCAAAATTTACAAGCAGCACATGCAGCTGAATATCAAAAAAACAAAAAACCTAATCCAAAAATGGGCAGAAGACCTAAATAGACATTTCTCCAAAGAAGACATAAGGATAGCCAACAAACACATGAAAGAGTGGGGAACATCACTAATCATTAGAGAAATGCAAATCAAAACTACAATGAAGAATCATCTCAAACCAGTCAGAATGGCCATCATCAAATTATATACAAACAATAAATGCTAGAGAAGGTGTGGAGAAAAAGGAACACTCTTGCACTGTTGGTGGGAATGTAAATTGATACAGCCACTATGGAGAACAGTATGGAGTTTCCTTAAAAAACTAAAAATAGAACTACCATATGACCCAGCAAACCCACTTCTGGGCATATACCCTGAGAAAACCATAATTCAAAAAGAGTCATGAACCACAATGTTCATTGCAGCTCTATTTACAACAGCCAGGACTTGGAAGCAAGCTAAGTGTCCATCGACAGATGAACGGATAAACAAGATGTGGCACATATATACAATGGAATATTACTCGGCCATTAAAAGAAACGAAATTGAGTTATTTGTAGTGACGTGGTTGGACATAGAGACTGTCATATAGAGGGAAGTAAGTCAGTTAGAGAAAAACAAATACCGTATGCCAACACATATATATGGAATCTAAAAAAAAAAAAAAAAAAAAAAAGGTTCTGAAGAACCTAGGAGCAGGACAGGAATAAAGACACAGGAGAATGGACTTGAGGGCACGGGTAGGGGGAATGGTAAGATGGGACAAAATGAGAGAGTGGTATGTACTTAAATATACTACCAATTGTAAAATAGCTAGTGGGAAGCAGCTGCATAGCACAGGGAGATCAGCTCAGTGTTTTTTGAACACCTATAGGGGTGGGATATGGAGCGAGGGAGGGAGATGCAAGAGGGAGGAGATATGGGGCAATATGTATATGTATAGCTGATTCACTTTGTTATAAAGCAGAAACTAATGCACCGTTGTGAAGCAATTATACTCCAGTAAAGATGTTAAAAAAAAAAAAAAAAAGTTAGTGGCAAATGGCAAGTCTAGAGAAATTTCTGAAAACAATTTTACATTTGGGTCTGCAAGCAGCATCTCTGTCATCTAGATATATAGTATATGAAGTGACAGGAAATTGTATGTGTGCTTTCTTGCTATGTTTTGCTTTGGATTGTTTGTCATTTAGCTTTCTGTTCTAGATTGGAAAATTAAACATAGGAAAATCTTCTCCAGTCTGATTATTATTTTAGTTAGGATGGGTGTATTTATATGAATGAGAAAATATAATCTTGTATGCTAATTTAGAGAAAATCTTTAATGTAATTCAAGTCAAGGAGATTCAACCAGAGAGGTTTTACCAGATGTTAAGAACCATTCAAAGTGACTTCCATTTTATATGCTTATAAATGTGTATGATATTATTTTATTATTCTGTCAGAAATATTAAAAACATAAAACATCTGAAATGAAGCCTAAAGAAAAATGCAAATGTAGTTTACCATATTGGCTAAATGAAATGCAAAGAAATGCACTACATCTTTTAAGAGGTTGAAAGTGATATCTAAATTGCTATAATTTCTGTTGCATTCCAGTAGTTATAGTTAAGAAAAAAGAGATAGTTTAATCTAATTAATGTGCTATGCACTTTCCAAAAAGAGAAGATGCCCTGAAATTAAATAATTATGGTTAGCATTTTTCAAAGAGTGAACTTAAATTGTAATTTCCTCTCATTCTAGTGTTACTCAAAATGACAAACTATGTCAGAATGAAAATCACACCTATTAGGTGGGATATTATTTTTTCTTTGAGTCATCTGGCCTTTAATTTTTTAAGTGAATTCTATTTTATAAAGAAAGGGACTATATTTGTTTATGTTTATAACATGTAATGGAATTCTTTCTTTGATTCCAATAGAGACCACAGTGTTTGCTAGAATAAGAGTTTTTATTTTTTTCATTTATGAGATGTTAAAGAACATTCACAGAGAAGAGCAAGAAATTAAAAGATAAAAATCATTGTGAAAAGTAATTGGTCTGTAATTTAGGACATCTGAAACCCTAAATTGTATTTAATAGCATTTCCCAAAACACATTAGATTATCACATCTTCGTTTTGCAGTTTCAAAAGTCTTGTTAAAATCTATTCAATAAAGGTCTTGTACCTTGCTGGCTTATTCATTGCAACTAATTTTTTAAAGTAATGAATTTCTGTCTTCCCTATGTAAAGGACTCCGCTGATGGACCAGTTATCCCGTGATTATTATGAGACGGCAGATGTAATTGTGTAATTTTCTTCTAAGTTAGGAAAATACGCTTTAGCACATCATGACACTCTTCAAAAAAATTTGAAAACACTACATTATATATTTTTACCCCTATTTCTCCAAACACAAAACTTAAGGAAATACTTGTGGGATTTTAGATATTTATATAGTCTATTAAAATTAACTCAAGTCTATATTACACTAGGGATAATTTTCATCAATAACTTCTGGGGATTTTACATTTCCAGATATTGGCTGGAAAGCATGCTGATTAAAGTGACCTGATGTCAGTATCAGCACAGTTTTCACTATCAGCATTTTCACTAACATTTCTCTGTCCTTGAATCATCAAATTCTTCTTTGGTCTCTTTTACCTAAAGCTTTTTTCCTTGCCTATTTTGATTATTTAAGTTATTATGTGTTTTTTTTTCTATTTATATTTGGTCTTATAAGTAGTACATTTTCCTTTATAGGTCGTATTTGCAAGTATTAATTTTCAAACTTAATATGGTTATTTAAATTAATTTGAATATAAAATTAACTGTTAAGTAGAGGTGGAGTTTGTTGCATAAACACCATTAATATGAAAGATGAAGTGACAGGAGTTTGTTCATTTTTCTTTTGCTCATCTCCTCTTCACCAGCTTTCTTTCACAAAGTTCTACTCTTTACCAAGATCTGTGTAATGAAGATTTGGAAAAAAAAAAAGTAAAAGTTGGTCTAGACCTCTAGGAGCAAATATCATTCAAGCAGAGTGATGCCAAATTTAAAATCTAGACTCCACTTATTTTTTAAAAATTACACTCACAGCATCTACAGAAATTAGCATTTCAGGTTTCACTATTTGGATTTGACCTACTCTCCAAATGGATTTTTACAACAGGCATAATAAAATGATGATTTCAAAGGCATTGTGTAGCTGAGTGAAAATGTTAGAAATGTGAAAGGCAGCCAAAGGACTAAAAATTAAGCAAAAGATTTGAGGTAAAAAAAAATCGAGACTAATATGTACATTTAAAATAGACACACACACACACACACACACGTAAACTCATTCTAACAAAAAATTAGCAACTAGTTAACTTGCTATTGACCAATTTTGTTGACATTGGAAGAATAATATTTTTTTTTTTCTGAATTCAGCTCAGTATTAAAATGATTAGTACATGTAGAAGACGCCTGTCAAACTTGTGATCTTCTCTAATGGACTGAGAGGTATAGTAAAGATCATAAGCTTTTCTTTTAACATTTCCTACAAATACATTGTGGCTGCAAACTTCAGTTTGGGAAAGCAAACTGAAGTTTTGCTGTAGAATAACGACAGGACTTAGTCAACCATGTCATTCAAAGGAACTGAGAAGTTGAAAGGAGATTTTATATTCATCTGCATGAGTCCTCCTCACATATAATATTAGGATTCAAATTCTAGTGTCTTACTTGTCTGCTATTCTACAAGTATCAATTTATATAAAAGTTTACTAATAACACCAGGAGTATTCTTATTTACAATCATCAATTTTATAAATAAATGCTAACCCTTTGGATTATTTTAGCACCTTCTCAAATACTGAAAGCAAGCAATATTTTTATCCTTGTGAGTAAAATTAATACATCATGTAATGTGTGGTAGGTAGAATTCTAAGGTGGCCCAAAAGATTCCTATTTATATGTTGTGTATATTTACTTCCCCTTGACTGTGGGCAAGCCTATGAGTATGTTGAAATATTACCCTTGAGAGTAGGTTACTAAACAGTTGACTTGGAGTTAATAAAAAAGAGATATTATCCTAGGTGTGTCTGACCTAATCAGGTGATTTTGGAAAAAGACATGATTTACTTCTGTCTTTGAAGATGTAGTCTCCATGAGTTCCACAGCTGCAAGATAACATATTCTTCCAACAAACATGTGAGCTTGGGAGAGAGCCCTGAGCCTCAAATGAGACCGCATTCCCAGCAGACACCTTAATTTCCGCCTTCTGAGACACTAAGCAAAGAACCAAGCTAAGCCTTAGCTACATTTCTGACCATAGAACTGTGACATAAAAATTGGTCATTGTTTTAAGCTACTAAGTACTGGTAATTTGTAACACAACAAACACATGATGTTAAAAAATAACAAAGAAAAACTTCATAGGGTTATTTTACTTTTTATTGAAATTACTATTTATTGTAATACTAATATCAAATTTAGGGGAATAGGTATTATTTTTTGGAGGGAAGGTGTTCATAGACTTTTGCAGCTTCTTTGGCATGGAAGGATGCCCAGAACATACAAAGGATCTCTCTCTCTCTCTCTCTCTCATTCTCTCTCTCTCTCTCACACACACACACAAACACACACACAATCTCTCATATACTTTCTTGAAAACTAGAATTAAATTGCATTGGAACACATTTGGTCCTCAGGGTTTAAGCAAAAGCTGGAAGCTTATTTACTTCAGTTTTTTTTTTTTTTTTTTTTTTTTTCCTTCTAGCTAGTAATCCATGGCAGTGTGCAATAATATGTAGCAATTTAAAAATATTATATTGTTTTGTATATTTCCATGGGATTTATCTTCCTTTATTTTCCAGTTTCTTTACCTTGCCTGATTTGAATTTTGAACAGAAATCAATGTCTTCTTGACTTACCATTGTATTCTGAGGCACTCAGTGAAAGTTTTTGAAAGAATAAATTTCTTGATAGATATTGTTTAAGAGAAGATAAGTATCACAGTAAATATTTGAATATCTTCTATATGTGAAATGATATATAGAATCTATATCTATCTATCTTAATATATAAAATAGTTTTCTCATAATAGTACTGAGATTTGACTATCCTAATCATAACTCTTCATTGTACTCACTATATTTCACTAGAAGCTATAACCGCTATAGCTTTTGAGATCCTGTATGTCTCACCTACTTTTATGCCTGCTTCATGGTAGGTACTCAATTCATGACAATTGAGGGCTATTTGAGCCCACATCTACCTCTCTTTGTTTAAAAATCCTAATTAAGCTGTCAAAGAAATATATAAATAAGGAAAGTGGGGAAAATGTGCAAGGTAATATTAATGGCCACGCAACAATGAGGAATTTTGGAAACTAAATATAAAGGGAAAATGGTAAATTTACAGTGGAAGAGCATGGCAGATAACACATTAGTAATGCAATCAGCTTATTATTACAAATAATAAGATATATCTACACTTTCTGTCTCTGATATGATGCATTGAGAAAGGCACATCATAATTTCTTGTTAAAAATGAATACCCTTAATCTAATCATGAGAGCACATCACATAAACACTAACTAATGGACATTCTACAAAATAACCGGCCTAAACGTTTCAGAAATGCGAAGGTCATGAAAGGAAAACAGTGACGAACTACACCACATATCAAAGGATACTAAAGATATGCAAACAAAATACAAAATGGGATTCTAGTTTGGCTCATAGACCAAATGATTATATATATATATATATATATATATATATATATATATATATATATATATATATATATATATACACACATACACACATACATATATAAGTGGGAATCTAGAGAAATTCAAATAAGGTCTATTGATTAGTTAATAGTCTTATATCAAGGTCAATGTCTTGATTTCCAAAACTGTATCATCTCCATGTAAAATGTTAATATTAGGGAAAGCAAACGAAAGATACATAACTCACTGTATTATTTTTACAACTTTTCTAAAAGTCTAAAATTATCTAAAAAAATAGTTAGGGGCCAACTCATCATAGAAATTAGTGTAGACTCAAGTCGTAATCTAGATACATTGCGGTTACATTTCCTTTCCAAGAACAAAGAAAGAATCTGTAAGTTTCTTGACTGAAAACCAAATAGAGCCAAATAAGATATATTAAAACAAGAAAGAAAACCAAATTAGCATTCCTCTTCTATTATTCTATACACATGAATTCACTTTTTAAAGAGTTGTGAGGAAAAAACATGTGTCCCTAAAATATGTACTTCAAGGAAAACTTTTGCATTAGGTTTCTAACTTGTCTCATGATCTTGCACCATACAACCAAATTTCTTCTCGGCAACCATGTTATTTCTAAAATGCAATTTTGTCATTTCCTTTCTCAAAGCTTTTCTATTTTACTATTGACCAGAAGTCCAGTGTGTTAAATCTTTGCTATATAGCTTGTGCTATGGGACCCAGATCTTGTGGCAGCCCAGTTATGAACGCAGTTTCTATGTTCAGAGAATTTCTCTGTCCACTCTTCACTACAGTGCTGAAAAAAATCTGTCTGGCCTTGTTTTGTCATCATCTTCTGTGTTCTGTGACATGTCATCATGTCTGCCAGTGAGATGAATTAATTCAAATGATATCACTTATATGTGCAATCTAAAATATGACACAAATGAACTTATCTATAATATAGACATAGACTCATAGACACAGAGAACAGACTTGTGGTTGCCAAGGGGGAGGGGTGGGGGAGGGATGGATTGAGAGTTTGGGGTTAGCAGATGCAAACTATTATATACAGAATGGATACACAACAAGGTCCAACTGTACAGCACAGGGAATCATATTCAATATCCTGTGTTAAACCATAATGGAAAAAAAAAAAATATATATATATATATATATATATGAATCACTTTTTTGTACAGTATAAACTAACACAACATTGTAAATCAAAAAAAAAAAAAAAAAACAAAAACAAAAACAAAAGAAACAAATATGGAATAGATACACCAAAGAAGAAAGAAGCCTCAGAACCTCCTCTGATGTTGATAATGCCAACAACTTATCTTTGTTGTACAATCAGCAGTAGAGATAGTCGTACAAGTGATGTCATTGTTAAGGGTTCACTGTCACTGGTGTTGATTGGTTAGCTTGTGTCTGTGCTAAATAATGGCAGCAGTATCTTATCAAACAAATTCTCTCACTGACTCTCTTGTGTCTGAGACTGATGTTTAGCCCTGCCCCCCAGAAGAATTGATATTTTAAAAATACACAATATATTTTATGAAAGCATCCTTTTTTGCTTAGATTTGCCTGATTTTGCTTGCTGTTTGTGACTAAATATTCAGATTCTATTAACTCTCCCATTGTGCTTTCAAAAAATACTTCTTCAAAACATTTCAAAGATTTGAATGAGCAAAGTAGTAGACAAGAATTTGAAAAACTTAAACAAAATAAAAATTGTCATGACTTAGAAACAATGGCTCAGGTTTAAAGTGAGTAACCTTAACTCTTTATCACTCCTTATTGTGATTTTTCTCGGG
Source organism: Eschrichtius robustus (assembly GCF_028021215.1). NCBI lineage: Eukaryota > Metazoa > Chordata > Mammalia > Artiodactyla > Eschrichtiidae > Eschrichtius > Eschrichtius robustus. Next base: position 26,945,111 of record NC_090840.1, on the reverse strand, counting down.
ATCCCAAGTTTAGGCACCTGGTTAGCCAGTAACAGAGGTTCATTGTTGTACCTTTCCTTAAGTGTAAACCCTTATCAAAAGAACCTTAATTAGCAGGCCAGGAGAAAACAAAATAAAGCAAAAAATAAAATAATAGATTTCCTAATATAATGTCTATAATTTAACACTAAATGAATTTTAACTGAATAGTTTTTAGTATGACTAAACCTCATTTTCTAACTTATTTAAACCATCTCTTGATATATGAAAGGGAGAGTAGAGGAATAACTATTCCATTCAGGTCTGCTTCTATGCTGTCTTTCTGGCTATGCTTACCCAACTAATTGTTTAGTTCAAGTATGTATTTTACTGCTACACTGTATTTTCTTGGTAATTCTCAAATTCAGCTCTTTCCAGAGATTTTCTCTGTGGGAAAATTGGCTTTTCTGAGTAAAAGATTTTTTTTATCTGTATTAACATACCCTGTACATACTTTACATATACAGTTTTCCCTTTTTTTGTCTGTAATTCCTTTTGCATCTGTCTCGCCAGAATTACAAATTTCAGTATAGCCTGTATACTCTACTTCTGACATTTTTTATTATTTTGTTGATTCTTAAAAATTGGTTCTGTCATTTGGTAAAATCTGGCTGATTCTCTTCATGCCAGACTGGTAAGTGGACCTCATCTCTCTAGCAAGCGTATAACTTCACTGACTGATAAGAGTCATTTGTCCATTATATCAGGTCTTGAAGAGCTCAGAGAGAGTCTCTGTGATTTCTTGTTTTAATATTTCTGTTGCTTTGTTTGTATGATATTTCAATGTATTTTATTATTTTTGATATATATAATATAATTCTCAGATTAGTTCAATGCTAGATAAATTACATTTGTGTGTGCTTGACGTTATTGAATTGTTCACTGTACATTATTGCCTTTTGTATTTTCAACAACTCTATGAAATAAGTATTATCATTACTTGTTTTTTGTATCAATGAAGATGGAGATCTTGAAGTGATTTCTTAATGAGTATCTTGGACAAAATTTCATAAGTAGGTAGTAGACTTTTTTAAATTCCAAAATTCTTTCCACTTATTTCCTACTCCTCAGTGAGGACTGACTTCACAATCCACCTCAAGGGTTCTGAAGAGCCAGTCAGTCAATAATTACTCAGACCATGCTAGGTAGTTTTACTTTCATTGTAGTTTATCACAATCCACCAAATTAAACCAAGGACATAAGTTTTGAGAGAGAACAGGGTTTCTTGTTGCCTCTCTTGTTTTACTTAGGGGTAAGCCCAGTCTGAGCAGTCCATTTTGTGTTGGGAATCCACTGAGTCAGGGATACCTGGAATCCCAAACTTACTGACCTTTGTACCTTATTAGACTGAGATAAAGGGACGGGAAAAGAGAATCCATCACACAAGGAGTCCACCCTATTACGATAATAACAATTTATTTCATGAACTAGTAATATAAGCTAAATGATTTTATGTTTTATTTCTTACTGTGTCAACAGGTTTGCCTAAAGAGGATTTTGTGCCATAGGGCTGGTCATGACCTACCACACTATTTTTCAATATTTAGTTAATATTTACTTTCTACACAATTTCTCATTATCTCATTGTCTTTAATTTGTGTCAATTTGATTACTATGTGTCTCTGCATGTTCCTCCTTGGGTTTATTCTGCCTGGGACTCTCTGTACTTCCTTGACTTGGGTAACTGTTTCATTTCCCATGTTAGGGAAGTTTTCAGCTATTATCTCCTCAAATATTTTCTCAGGTCCTTTCTCTCTCTCTTCTCCTTCTGGGACCCCCTATTATGTGAATGTTGGTGTGTTTAATGTTGTCCAAGAGGTCTCTTAGACTGTCTTCATTTGTTTTCATTCTTTTCTCTTTATTCTGTTCCATGGCAGTGATTTCCACTGCTCTGTCTACCAGCTCACTTGTCTGTTCTTCTGCCTCAGTTACTCTGCTATTGATTCCTTCTAGTGTATTTTTCATTTCAGTTATTATATTGTTCATCTCTGTTTGTTCTTTAATTCATCTAGGTCTTTCTTAAGCATGTCTTGCATCTTCTCAAACTGTGCCTCCATTCTTTTTTCTGAGATCTTGGATCATCTTCATTATCATTACTCTGAATTTTTTTTTTTTTTTTTTTTTTTTTTTTTGTAGATTGCCTATCTCCACTTCACTTAGTTGTTCTTCTGGGGTTTTATCTTGTTCCTTCATCTGGGATATATTCCTCTGCCATCTCATTTTGTAGACAAAACTCTCTGTGATTGTAGTATCCGTTCTGCAGGTTGCAGGGTTGTAGTTCTTCTTGCTTCTGCTATCTGCTCTCTGGTGGATGAGGCTGTCTAAGCGGCTTGTGCAGGCTTCCTGGTGGGAAGGTCTGGTTCCTGACCCCTGGTGAGTGAGTTAGGTCTTGTTCCTCTGGTAGGCAGGGCCATGATCAGGAAGACTTTAAGCACCCTGTCTGCTGACTGATGGGGCTGTGTACCCACCTTGTTGGTTGTTTGGCCTGAGGCATCCCAGCACTGGAACCTACAGGCTGTTGGGTGGAGTTAGGCCTTGGGGAGGAAATAGCAGCTTCCAGCAGGGCTTACTCCAAAGAGTTCTCACCAAGATTGCCACTGCCAGTGTCTTTCTCCCCACAGTGAGCCACAGCTGCCTCCTGCCTCCATGGAGACACTCCAGTATTAGCAGGTAGGTCTGGCCTAGTCTCTTATGAGGTCACTGCTTTCTTCCCTGGGTCCTGGTGTGCACATGAACTTTTGCAGACCCTATAAAGGTGGAGTTTCTCTTTCTCCCAGTCCTGTGGAATTCCTGTGATCAAACCCAGCTGGCCGGGGCTTCCCAGGTGGCACAGTCGTTGAGAATCTGCCTGCCAATGCAGGGGACACAGGTTCGAGCCCTGGTTTGGGAAGATCCCACATGCCGCGGAGCAACTGAGCCCGTGAGCCACAATTACTGAGCCTGTGCGTCTGGAGCCTGTGCTCTGCAACAAGAGAGGCCGTGATAGTGAGAGGCCTGTGCACGGCAATGAAGAGTGGTCCCCGCTTGCCACAACTAGAGAAGGCCCTCGCACAGAAACGAAGACCCAACACAGCCATAAATAAATAAATTAATTAATTAAAAAAAAAAAACAAAAAAACAGCTGGCCTTCAAAGCCAGAATCTCTAGGGGCTCCTCCTCTTGTTGCCAGACCCCTCAGTCTGGGGAGTCTGACATGAGGCTCAGGACATTTACTCCTGTGGGAGAACTTCTGTGATATAATTATTTTCAGGTTTGTAGGTCCCCACCCAGCGGGTATGAGATTTGATTTTATTATGGTTGTGCCCCCTCCTACCATTTTGTTGTGGTTTCTTCTTTGGCTTAGGATATAGGGTATCTTTTTTGTAGGTTCCAGCGGGGATTTTTTGTCAATTGTTGTTCAGGAGTTAGTTGTGATTTTGGTGTTTTTGTAAGAAAGGGTGAGCTAACATCCTTCTGCTTTGCCAACTTACCAGCCAAAATCTCTCTCATTATCTCATGATGTTAAAAGTGAAAAAATATTTTTCTACCAGCCTAGTTACCTAGTCACATTCTGTAGTAAATATATATATATATATATATATATATATATATATATATATACACTTAAATAATGTACTACCTTTTATAAAAGGTAGTACTTTATATACAGTGTATTGTATATATTTTTTCATGTAACATATCTTTTAAAAATCCTGTATCTACATATATGTATATACTTCTGCAAGTATGTTAAAGGTTTTCTAACTCCAGCTTATAAAAATTGATATGATGTCATTAATTAATGTTCTACTAATGAACATTTAGACCAACTATGAACTTAGCGTCGTTTTACATTCAAAATTTTCTTTCTCCTATTTTTTATGTATTCTTATGTGTGGTTTAATTTTTATTTGTTACATTGGCAATCTTGGAACTCATATTTCTTATAAACTAAACTCTGAGTATTTTTTCCCTGATTTTAAGAAAAGAGTGAAGATTTATTTATTTTAGTTCAAGTTTGTAATTTCAGTATTTTTTAAAGTTAAAATATAGACTTTCTTTAGTGAATAGAATTATCCCAACCCTCAAATATATGGCATTTTCTCTTCAGTTTATCAGTTCTACCCCTTGCCACCATCTATTTCAATTATGTAGATATTCCTACAAAAGTTGTCATCCAGTGTCCTAAGATCACAGTTATAGAACTTTGAGTGGCAAGATTCATTAAGTAAAAGAGTTTAACTTATAATACCACTTCATATCAACCAACTGAATTTTAGTTTAATTTGTTTAACTCTGATAAAATTGTATTCAAAAAATAGTTGGGTGGTTTTATCAAAGAATAGTCAACAGTGAAGCTAAGCTGGAAACAGAGAAGCCATGAAAGAAGAGATTTCCACCACCAGCTAATGTAGTTCTCAAAGTTCAGATAAAAGATGTGGCCAAACTAGAAATAAAACTAATTAAGCTTGATTTACACTAAAAAATTTATGTTCATTTAGGCAAAATTATTAACTTTTTATCATATGAAAGAAGAAGAAAATTTTGCATCACTAAGAAATGGAGAAAGCGATCAAAATCAAGCTCTATTCTGGTTTTTGTTTAAGGCATTAGATTAAGAAATTTATTAATATCTATTAAATAATTTAATAGAAAATATTAAAACAATGAAAATCAACAATTTCCTTAAAATTTACATTTTAATTTGGTAACTCTATTTTACTTTAAAAAAGCTTTTTAAAATTCTTTCAGAACACAGAGCACTTTTACATCTTGTATCATCTTTATATCAGTCTGGTACATAGGTTATGAAGTTCATACCTCCATTTCACAAATGAGTGAACTAAAATACTTAGATACTAATTGTTTATAGCTAATTAAGAGCTAAAAATAAAATTAATTGTTTTCAGAGGCAAGATTGGAGTGTGTGTTTCTGAGTGCCCAGCCTTCAAAATTTGCCAACAAACCACTTCATCTCTGATGATAAATCATTCTATTTTTAATCTTTTCTTTGAAATAATTTTAGACCTACAAAAAAGTTGAAATTATAATACAAATAATTACTATATATATTTAAGTTTAAGATATATTTTATTTTTAGATCAGTTTTAGGTTACAGAAAAATTGCTAAGATAGTACAGAGACCCCCGTATGTCCGGCAGCTAATTTCCTACAGTACTACCAACTTACCTTAGTATGATACATTGTTATAATTAATGAACAAATTAATGAACACATTATTATTAAGCAGAGTCTATCCTTTTTTCAAAGGACTTTAGTTTTTACCTAATATGCTTTTTCCAGGATCCCATCCAGGAAAATACATTACATCTAGTTGTCTTGTCTCCTTAGGCTCCTCTTGGTTGTGACAAATAAAAAAACATTCTTTGCTTTTGATGGCCTTGACAAGTTTGAGGATTAATGGTCAGGTATTTTGTAGAATGTCCCTCAATTGAGATTTGTGTGATATTTTTCTCATGATTAGCCTGGAGCAGTGTGTTTTGGGGAAGTAGGCTAGAAAGGTACAGTGCCATTTTTGCCACATAATATCAAGGGCACATGCTATCAGTGTGACTTATCACTGTTAATGTTAAACATCACTTGGCTGAGGTAGTGCTTGGCAGATTTCTCCAATGTAAGGATATTCTTTTTTTTTTTTTTTATCCCTTTCTATATTCCACTCTTTGGAAGGAAGCCACTATGCACAGTCCACACTTAGGAAGTGGGGAGTTATACTTTAACTCCTTAAGGGTGGGGAGTATTTACACAAATTATTTGGAATTTTTCTACACAGAAGATTTGTCTCTTCATCCAATTTATTTATTATATCATTTATTTATATCAGTATCGATCTATGGATATTCCTTTTATAATTTGGGTTTAATCCAGTACTATTTATTGTTCAAAGCATTCCAGCTTTGGCCATTGGAAGACGTTGCAGTTGGCTCCATTTGTTGGTATGTCAAGAAATATTTGACATGCCCATAAATAATTGTTGTTATTGTTGTGTTTTAATTTTTTTAAGCATATCCTATTTTCTGGCACTACAAGACGATTAAGGCTCATTCTTTCTCTCTTCTTCTCTCTGTCTTCTGTCTCCCTGTCCAGAATGCTTTTAATAGTCTGCCCAACAAATTTTGTAATTTATTTCTCAATATATTTTATAATATTTCTCAAAATAAATATTAACGTTTTAATTTGAATTGAAAAATATCATCACCTAATCTACATGCCTCATTTATAATTAAAAATTTTTTCTTATAATATCTTTTACAAAAAAATACAATAATATTTCTTAGTTCAGGATTGAATTGGGAATCTCTCATTGCATTGATGACATTGTTTTGTTAGTAAGCTTAAATCTGGAGCAGTTTCACAGTCTTTTTTTTTTTTTTTTTTTTTTGTCTTTTATGATCTTGTCATTTCTGAATTATATGAGCTTTTATTTTGTGGACTGTCCCTCAATTTGGGTTAGTCTGATATTTTCTCATGATAAAATTATGGTTAACAATTTTGGCAAGAATAGCACAGAAGTGATACATTATGTCCAGAGCTACCAGATTTTTTGTTTGTTTGTTTCTTTATGGTGATATTAATTTTAATTATTTCTCTGTTACATTTCTCAACAGCAAATTTATTATTTTTCTCCTTGTATTTAAAAAATGCCATGTAGGGAGATAATTGAAGACTATGTAAGTATGTTATTTTTAACTAAATTCCCATTTACTAGTTTTAGATTCATTAAAGATTTATGTGCCTGAAAATTTAGTTACTATGTTGATTATCAAAAGGTGATTTTCTAATTCCTTCAGTATTTTGCATTTCATTATAATGAATAATTTTCTTTCTCTTCTATGTCTTTGTTTATTTATATGATTATATGAGTATAGACTCATGGATTGATAAAATGGTTCAAATCCATTACTGTAACTATTTGTTTTAAAGCTCAATTTGTCCCTGGTTTAGCAAATGGGACTTTATCCAAGATACCATCTATATAATTTAATATTTCCAGCTGATTGTTATATAATAGTATCTCAAGTACTGATTTCTAAGAAGTTAAAGATACAAAATTATTACCAAAATATGAATCTTTCCTCCTATCAATAAATTATTAAATGTTTAAATGGTATTAAATAAACAATACAGCAAGAATAGGATGTTAAACAAAATTTTAACTAAACATAATTGCTAGAAAATCCTTATATTATTTTAGTCAACCTAGATATACTAGCTAGAAGAATAATTTACTTTAGCTTTGTTTTCCTAAGGAAACAATCTTAAAAGAATAGACTGAGACGATTAAATTAGATTTCCAACCTGGAGCTACATTTTACTGTGAAAACTTCAAATGAAGGGTTATGAATTTCTTCAACCTATATTTATCAAACTCAAATTTCTCTAGACTTCATTTGGAGGAGACTGTGCATAGTAATAACTACCAAGCTTAGTGGATATCTGTGATTTCTGAAGGTAATCATCTCTCCTGCTTTAGTGCCTCCCTGCTGTGTTCAATGAATTCAGAGCAATGGATGATGATGGCTAAATAATTAATTCAGTGCAGGAAATCTGAGTGGATTTTTTTTCTTATTGTTGTTGTTTGTTTAAATTGATGTACAAATAGAGGATTTAAAAAAAAAATCAAGAAACACATCTTATTGCAAAAAAATGTTTTTCAGTGTTCATAAGTTTTGTGATGTTTTGGCCAGAGTCCTTGTTGAGTACTTTAACAAAAATAAAATAGTAAAAGTTTGGATCTTCCTTTCTAAGTTATCATTATATGCAGATGACATGATACTCTATATAGAAAACCTTAGAGACTCCACACAAAACTATTAGAACTGATAAACAAATCCAGCAAGTTAGCAAGATACAAGATTAACATACAGAAATCTGTTGCACTTCTTTACAGTAACAGTGAAACATCAGAAAGAGAAAGTAAAAAAAGAAAATCCCTTTTAAAATTGCATAAGAAAAACAACAACCTAGGAATAAACCAGGCTAAAGAGGTGAAAGTATTATATGATGAGAACTATAGAAAATTGAAAATAATTAAAAGAAATGGAAAGATATTCCATGATCTTGGATTGGAAGAATTAATATTGAGAAAAGGGCCATACTACCCAAAGAAATCTACAAATTCAATGTGATCCCTATCAAATTACCCATGACACTTTTCACAGAACTAGAACAAATAATCCTAAAATTTAAATGGGATCACAAAAGACCCAGAACTGCCAAAACAATCCTGAGGAAAAAGAAGAGCAAACCTGGATACATAACCCTCCCAGAATTCAGACAATTACTACAAAGCTACAGTAATCAAAACAGTGTAGTATTGGCACAAAAACAGACATACGGATCAATGGAACAAAATAGAGAACCCAGAAATAAAGCCACACACCTACAGTCAATTAATCTTCAACAAAGGAGGTGAGACTATACAATGGAGAAAAGAGAGTCTCTACAGCAAGTGGTATTGGGAAAGCTGGACAGCCACATGTAAATAAATTAAGTTAGAACACTTACACTCTACACAAAAATAAACTCAGAATGGCTTAAAAACTTAAATATAAGACATAACACCATGAAACTCCTAGAAGAGAACATAGGCAAATCATTCTCTGATATCAATCACAGAAGTGTTTTCTTAAGTCAGTCTCCCAAGGCAAAAGAAATAAAAGCAAAAGTAAACAAATGGGAACTAATCAAACTTATATGATTTTGCACAGCAAAGGAAGCCATAAACAAAATGAAAAGACAACCCACAGAGTGGGAGAAAATATTCACAAACAATGCGACCAACAATGGCTTAATATCCAAAATATACAAGTAGCTTATACAGCTCAATACCAAAAAAACAAACAACCCAATCAAAAAATGGGCAGAACACCTAAACAGACATTTCTTTAAAGAAGACATACAGATGGCCAAAGGCACATGAAAAGATGCTCAACATCACTAATTATTAGAGAAATGCAAATCAAAACTAAAATGAGGTATCACCTTACACTGGTCAGAATGGTCATCATCAAAAAGCCTACAAATAATAATATTGGAGAGGGTGTGGAGAAAAGTGAACACTCCTACACTGTTGGTGGGGATATAAATTGGTGCAGCTACTATGGAGAACAGTTTGGAGGTTCCTTAAAAAACTAAAAGTAGAGTTAACATATGGTCAAGCAATCCCACTCCTGGGCATATATCTGGAAAATATGAAAACACTAATTCATATATGTACCCCAATGTTCATAGCAGTACTATTTACAATAGCCAAGACATGGAAGCAACCTAAATGTCCATCAACAAAAGAATGGATTAAGAATTGTGGTGCAGACTCGGGGCAAGATGGCGGAAGAGTAAGACGCGGAGATCACCTTCCTTCCCACAGATACATTAGAAATACATCTACACGTGGAACTGCTCCTACAGAAAACCCACTGAACACTGGCAGAAGACGTCAGACCTCCCAAACGGCAAGAAACTCCCCACGTACTTGGGTAGGGCAAAAGAAAAAAGAAATAACAGAGACAAAAGAATAGGGATGGGACCTGCACCAGTGGGAGGGATTCGTGAAGGAGGAAAGGTTTCCACACACCAGGAAGCTCCTTCGCAGGCGGAGACTGCGGGTGGCAGAGGGGGGAAGCTTCAGAGCCATGGAGGAGAGCACAAAAACAGGGGTGCGGAAGGCAAAGCGGAGAGACTCCCGCACAGAGGATCGGTGCCGAGCAGCACTCACCAGCCCGAGAGGATTGTCTGCTCACCCGACAGGCAGGCGGGGGCTGGGAGCTGAGGCTCAGGCTTCGGTCGTATCGCAGGGAGAGGACTGGGGTTGGCTGTGTGAACACAGCCTGAAGGGTTTAGCACACCACAGCTGGCTGGGAGGGAGTCTGGGAAGAAGTCGGCAGCTGCCAAAGAGGCAAGAGACTTTTTCTTGCCTCTTTGTTTCGCTGCGCGCAAGGAGAGGGGATCAAGAGCGCCGCTTAAACGAGCTCCAGAGACGGACGCGAGCCATGGCTATCAGCGTGGACCCCAGAGACGGGCATGAGACACTAAGGCTGCTGCTGCCGCCACCAAAAAGCCTGTGTGTCAGCACAGGTCACTCTCGACACCACCCCTCCCGGGAGCCAGTTCAGCCCGCCATGGCCAGGCTCCTGTGATCCAGGGACAAATTCCCCGGGAGAACACATGGCGCGCCTCGTGCTGGTGCAACGTCACGCTGGCCTCTGCCACTGCAGGCTCGCCCCTCATCCATATCCTTCCCTTCCCCACCGCCTGAGTGAGCCAGAGCCCCCGAAGCAGCTGCTGCTTTAACCCCGTTCTGTCTCGGAGGGGAACAGACGCCCTCAGGCAACCTACACACAGGGGCAGGTCCAAATCCAAAGCTGAACCCCGGGAGCTGTGCTAACAAAGAAGAGAAAGGGAAATGTCTCACAGCAGCCCCAGAAGCAGCAGATTAAAACTCCAAAAACAACTTGATGTGCCTGCATCTGTTGAATACCTGAATAGACAACGAATCATCCCAAATTCAGGAGGTGGACTTTGGGAGCAGGATATATTAATTTTTCCCCTTTTCCTTTTTTTGTGAGTGTATATGTGTATGCTTCTGGGTGAGATTTTGTCTGTATAGCTTTGCTTTACAATAGCTTTATTTTATTTTATCCTCTTTCTTTCTTTCTATTTTTTCTCCCTTTTACTCTGAGCCGTGTGGTTGAAAGGCTCTTGGTGCTCCAGCCAGGCATCAGGGCCGTGCCTCTGAGGTGGGAGAGCCAACTTCAGGACACTGGTCCATAAGAGACCTCCCAGCTCCACGTAATACCAAACAGCAAAAATCTCTCAGGGATCTCCATCTCAACATCAAGACCCAGCTTCACTCAACGACCAGCAAGCTACAGTGCTGGACACCCTATGCCAAACAACTAGCAAGACAGGAACACAGCCCCATCCATTAGCAGAGAGGCTGCCTAAAATCATAATAAGGCCACAGACACCCCAAAACACACCACCAGACGTGGACGTGCCCACCAGAAAGACAAGATCCAGCCTCATCCACCAGAACACAGGCACTAGTTCCCTCCACCAGGAAGCCTACACAACCCACTGAACCAACCTTAGCCATCGGGGACAGATACCAAAAACAACGGGAATTACGAACCTGCAGCCTGTGAAAAGGAGACCCCAAACACAGTAAGATAAGCAAAATGAGACGACAGAAAAACACACAGCAGATGAAGGAGCAGGGTCAAAACACACCAGACCTAACAAATGAAGAGGAAATAGGAGGTCTACCTGAAAAATAATTCAGGATAATGATAGTAAGGATGATCCAAAATCTTGGAAATAGAATAGACAAAATGCAAGAAACATTTAACAAGGACGTAGAAGAACAAAAGAGGAACCAAGCAATGATGAAAAACACAATAAATGAAATTAAAAATACTCTAGATGGGATCAATAGCAGAATAACTGAGGCAGAAGAACGGATAAGTGACATGGAAGATAAAATGGTGGAAATAACTACTGCAGAGCAGGATAAAGAAAAAAGAATGAAAAGAACTGAGGACAGTCTCAGAGACCTCTGGGACAACATTAAATGCACCACACACATTCGAATTATAGGGGTCCCAGAAGAAGAAGACTAAAAGAAAGGGACTGAGAAAATATTTGAAGAGATTATAGTTGAAAACTTCCCTAATATGGGAAAGGAAATAGTTAATCAAATCCTGGAAGCACAGAGAGTCCCATACAGGATAAATCCAAGGAGAAACACGCCAAGACACATATTAATCAAACTGTCAAAAATTAAATATAAAGAAAACATATTAAAAGCAGCAAGGGAAAAACAATAAATAACACACAAGGGAATCTCCATAAGGTTAACAGCTGATCTTTCAGCAGAAACTCTGCAAGCCAGAAGGGAGTGGCAGGATATACTTAAAGGGATGAAGGAGAAAAACCTACAACCAAGGTTACTCTACCCAGCAAGGTTCTCATTCAGATTTCATGGAAAAATTAAAACCTTTACAGACAAGCAAAAGCTGAGAGAGTTCAGCAACACCAAACCAGCTTTACAACAAATGCTAAAGGAACTTCTCTAGGCAAGAAACACAAGAGAAGGAAAACAACTGCAATAACAAACCCAAAACATTTAAGAAAATGGGAATACGGACATACATATTGATAATTACCTTAAATGTAAATGGATTAAATGCTCCCATCAAAAGACACAGACTGGCTGAAAGGATATGAAAACAAGACCCATATATATGCTGTCTACAAGAGACCCACTTCAGACCTAGGGACACATACAGACTGAAAGTGAGGGGATGGAAAAAGATATTCCATGCAAATGGAAATCAAAAGAAAGCTGGAGTACCAATTTTCATATCAGACAAAAGAGACTTTAAAATAAAGACTATTACCAGAGACAAAGAAGGACACTATATAATGATCAAGGGATCGATCCAAGAGGAAGGTATAACAATTGTAAATATTTATGCACCCAACATAGGAGCACCTCAATACATAGGCAAATAATAACCGTCATAAAAGGGGAAATTGACAGCAACACAATCATAGTAGGGGACTTTAACACCCCACTTTCACCAATGGACAGATCATCCAAAATGAAAATAAATAAGGAAACACAAGCTTTAAATGATACATTAAACAAGATGGACTTAATTTATATTTATAGGACATTTCACCCAAAAACAACAGAATACACATTTTTCTCAAGTGCTCATGGAACATTCTCCAGGATAAATCATATCTTGGGTCACAAATCAAGCCTTGGTAAATTTAAGAAAATTGAGATCGTATCAAGTATCTTTTCCGACCAAAACGCTATGAGACTAGATATCAATTACAGGAAAAGATCTGTTAAAAATACAAACACTTGGAGGCTACACAATACACTACTTAATAATGAAGTGATCACTGAAGAAATCAAAGCGGAAATCAAAAAATACGTAGAAACAAATGACAATGGAGACACGACGACCCAAAACCTATGGGATGCAGCAAAAGCAGTGATAAGAGGGAAGTTCATAGCAATACAAGCCTACCTCAAGAAACAGGAAACATCTCGAATAAACAACCTAACCTTGCACCTAAAGCAATCAGAGAAAGAAGAACAAAAAACCCAAAAGCTAGCAGAAGGAAAGAAATCATAAAGATCAGATCAGAAATAAATGAGAAAGAAATGAAGGAGACAATAGCAAAAATCAATAAAACTAAAAGCTGGTTCTTTGAGAAGATAAACAAAATTGATAAGCCATTAGCCAGACTCATCAAGAGAAAAAGGGAGAAGACTCAAATCAATAGAATTAGAAATGAAAAAGGAGAAGGAACCACTGGCACTGCAGAAATACAAACGATCATGAGAGAATACTACAAGCAACTCTATGCCAATAAAATGGACAACCTGGAAGAAATGCACAGATTCTTAGAAATGCACAACCTGCCGAGACTGAACCAGGAAGAAATAGAAAATATGAAAAGACCAATCACAAGCACTGAAATTGAAACTGTGATTAAAAATCTTCCAACAAACAAAAGCCCAGGACCAGATGGCTTCACAGGTGAATTCTATCAAACATTTAGAGAAGAGCTGACACCTATCCTTCTCAAACTCTTTGAAAATATAGCAGAGGGAGGAACACTCCCAAACTCATTCTACGAGGCCACCATCACGCTGATACCAAAACCAGACAAAGACGTCACAAAGAAAGAAAACTACAGGCCAGTATCACTGATGAACATAGATGCAAAAATCCTCAACAAAATACTAGCAAACAGAATCCAACAGCACATTAAAAGGATCATACACCATGATCAAGTGGGGTTTATTCCAGGAATGTAATGATTCTTCAATATATGCAAATCAATCAACGTGATACATCATATTAACAAATTGAAGGAGAAAAACCATATGATCATCTCAAAAGATGCAGAGAAAGCTTCTGAAAAATTCAACACCCATTTATGATAAAAGCCCTGCAGAAAGTAGGCATAGAGGGAACTTTCCTCAACATACTAAAGTCCATATATGACAAACCCACATCCAACATTGTCCTCAATGTTGAAAAACTGTAACCATTTCCACTAAGATCAGGAATAAGAGAAGGTTGCCCACTCTCACCACTATTATTCAACATAGTTTTGGAAGTGTTAACCACAGCAATTAGAGAAGAAAAAGAAATAAATAGAATCCAAATCGGAAAAGAAGAAGTAAAGCTGTCACTATTTGCAGATGACATGATACGATACATAGAGAATCCTAAAGATGTTACCAGAAAAGTACTAGAGATACTCAATGAATTTGGTAAAGTAGCAGGATACAAAATTAATGCACAGAAATCTCTTGCATTCCTATACAGTAATGATGAAAAATCTGCATGTGAAACTAAGAAAACACTCCCGTTTACCATTGCAACAAAAAGAATAAAATATCTAGTTATAAACCTACCTAAGGAGACAAAAGACCTGTATGCAGAAAATTATAAGACACTGATGAAAGAAATTAAAGATGATACAAATAGATTGAGAGATATACCATGTTCTTGGATTGGAAGAATCAACACTGTGAAAATGACTCTACTACCCAAAGCAATCTACAGATTCAATGCAATCCCTATCAAACTACCACTGCCATTTTTCACAGAACTAGAACAAAAATTTTCACAATTTGTATGGAAACACAAAAGACCCCGAATAGCCAAAGCAATCTTGAGAACGAAAAATCGAGCTGGAGGAATCAGGCTCCCTGACTTCAGACTATATTACAAAGCTACAGTAATCAAGACAGTTTGGTACTGGCACAAAAACAGAAATATAGATCAATGGAACAGGATAGAAAGCCAAGAGATAAACCCACACACTTATGGTCACCTTATCTTTGATAAAAGAGACAAGCATATACAGTGGAGAAAAGACAGCCTCTTCAATAAGTGGTGCTGGGATAATTGGACAGGTACATGTAAAAGTATGAAATTAGAACACTCCCTGACACCATACACAAAAATAAACTCAAAATGGATTAAAGACCTAAGTGTAAGGCCAGACACTATTAAACTCTTAGAGGAAAACATAGGCAGAACACTCTATGACATACATCACGGCAAGATCCTTTTTGACCCAGCTCCTAGAGAAATGGAAATAAAAACACAAATAAACAAATGGGACCTAATGAAACTTAAAAGCTTTTGCACAGCAAAGGAAACCATAAACAAGACCAAAAGACAACCCTCAGAATGGGAGAAAATGTTTGCAAATGAAGCAGCTGACAAAGGATTAATCTCCAAATTTACAAGCAGTTCATGCCGCTCAATAACAAAAAAACAAACAACCCAATCCAAAAATGGGCAGAAGACCTAAATAGACATTTCTCCAAAGAAGATATACAGATTGCCAACAGACACATGAAAGAATCCTCAACGTCATTAATCATTAGAGAAATGAAAATCAAAATTACAATGAGATGTCATCTCGCACCGGTCAGAATGGCCATCATCAAAAAATCTAGAAACAATAAATGCTGGAGATGGTGTGTAGATAAAGGAACACTCTTGCACTGTTGGTGGGAATGTAAATTGATACAGCCACTATGGAGAACAGTATGGAGGTTCCTTAAAAATCTAAAAATACAACTACCGTTTGACCCAGCAATCCCACTACTGGGCATATACCCTGAGAAAACCATAATTCAAAAAGAGTCATGGGACTTCCCTGGTGGCGCAGTGGTTGAGAGTCTGCCTGCCAATGCAGGACACGCGGGTTCGAGCCCTGGTCTGGGAGGATCCCACATGCCGCGGAGTAACTAGGCCTGTGAGCCACAATTACTGAGCCTGCGCGTCTGGAGCCTGTGCTCCGCAACAAGAGAGGCCGCGACAGTGAGAGGCCCGCGCACCGCGATGAAGAGTGGCCCCCGCTTGCCACAACTAGAGAATGCCCTCGTACAGAAACGAAGACCCAACACAGCCAAAAATAAATAAATAAATAAACAAAGTAAACAGTGCGTTAAAAAAAAAAAGAGTCATGTACCAAAATCTTCATTGCAGCTCTATTTACAATAGCCAGGACATGGAAGCAACCTAAGTGTCCTTCATCGGATGAATGGATAAAGAAGATGTGGCACATATATACAATGGAATATTACTCAGCCATAAAAATAAATGAAATAGAGGTATTTGTAGTGAGGTGGATGGAGTTAGAGTCTGTCATACAGAGTGAAGTAAGTCAGAAAGAGAAAAACAAAGACAGTATGCTAACACATATATATGGAATCTAAGGGAAAATAAAGGTCATGAAGAACCTAGTGGCAAGACGGGAATAAAGACACAGACCTACTAGAGATTGGACTTGAGGATATGGGGAGGAGGAGGGGTAAGATGTGACAGGGTGAGAGAGTGGCATAGACATATATACACTACCAAATGTAAAATAGATAGCTAGTGGGAACAGCCGCATTGCACAGGGAGATCAGTTCGGTGCTTTGTGACCACCTAGAGGGGTGGGATAGGGAGGGTGGGAGGGAGGGAGATGCAAGAGGGAAGAGATATGGGAACATATGTATATGTATAACCGATTCACTTTGTTATAAAGCAGAAACTAACACACCATTGTAAAGCAGTTATACTCCAATAAAGATGTTTAAAAAAAAAAAAAAAGAATTGTGGTGCATATACAACCGAATATTACCCAGACATAAAAAAAATTAAATAATGCCATTTGCAGCAAAATGGATGGACCTAGAGATTACCATACTAAGTGAGTCAGACAAAGACAAATATCATATGATATCACTTACATGTGGAATCTTTAAAAATGATATAAATGAACTTATCTCCAAAACAAAAACAGACTCATAGAGATAGAAGACAATTTATGGTTACCAAAGTGGAAGTGGGGGAGGGATAAATCAGGAGTTTTGGATGAACAGATACACACTGCTGTATATAAAATAGATAACTGACAAGGGCTCACTGTGTAGCACCGAGAACTATGTTCAATATCTTTTAATAACCTATAGTGGAAAAGAGTCTGAAAAAGAATATACATATATATATATACACACATACACACATATATATATGAATCATTTTGCTGTACATTTGAAAGTAACACAATGTTGTAAATCAACTATACTTCAATAAAAAACAGTAAACATTTAGGAGGTGTTTACTATGTTTGTTTTATTATACTTTTAATAAAATGTTATTTTAATAGGCACTCCATATAATATACATCTATTCTTTATACAAGGCATTTTTTAAAGATACATACTTGTATACAATCTCAGTATTTTCAAAACACAACAACAACAAAATTATGATATTCTAGTGAGTTGAGAGAAGTATGTCTGCTGTGAGGAAACTGAACTTACGCTAACATTCCTGAATATTGAAGGATGTGACTATGAGGGGCAATCATCCATGGTTACTAATAGTTAAGAGCGAAAATTTAGAGTGAATCTGGTAAAGAATGTCAGAGTAAGCCCAATGTAACTACTGATCAATGTAACTACTATTTATTTAAAGTAGCATAGTATATAAGGAGCTTAAGTTCTATATAAATAGAGATGGATAGTCATAACAGCTTTGTAGCCACTTTCTCACAGTCTTCATGCATTCAGGGTATTTGCTTGCTCAATAATAAAGTCAGCTAACTTTATATTTATGAATTAGTGGGTCCTGTGCCAATTTTTCCCCCAAGACTCCCTGTTAATTTACTCTAACCAATTGAAACCTTTCAGGATTGTGCAAGTTATATTAAAGTGTTATTTTGAGTTTGAGGTACATAAAGCTATCAGATAAAAAGGATCACATGGAACTTGTTTTTTTGCAAATATAATCCATAAGGCATCTATCATGTAATCATGGAATGATACATGTTAGAAATGAAGTTAATTTCAAAGCTTTTGTTCTTTTGCTTAAACATAAAGTATTATTGACGAACTCTTTCTTTCTGAATCATTGATAAAGTAAAGAATGGTGGAAAATATTGGTAAATTCATCTACTCTGACATAGAATACCCAATAAGATTTTTCAATCAGACTTACAATTTGTAGATAGGGCTGCAAAATTGCTGTTTCTCCCTTTGGTTCTCAGCACTCTCAAGCAACAAGAAGAATAAAAAATAAACATGCCAACTTTATCTTCAGTGAAATCCAGAGAAGTTTGAAACCCCAAGCCAAAAACATAGAAGAAAAGATGTGTGAAAAGCAGATATTATTAAGCAAAAGAGTAAAAGAAAAATACCAATTGTACTGATCTCAGAAAGCATCAACATAATATACATTTCATAGATGAGGGATGAAGGAGAAAGTAAAGAACTCGTTTTGCAGTGGAGTAGGAGATGCACTGTTTATGAGTTCCCCTGGACTGACTCTGATCTGTAATGCAGAGAGAACAATGATAATTAATAATGGAGGCAGACAGTCTGCATTTGTAGAAAGTAGTGTAGCTATTATATGTGATATTGAGGAGAAGAGCTAAATGGTAATATGAATATTCACACAAATTTCTATCTCCATTGACTAATTACACTCCATTATGCAAATTCAACACATTATAAAGGATGCAGCACCTGAAAAACTAGGAAAAGTAAATAGATGTCAAATATCAATAGAATGTAAGACTATATATTAAAAAAATGTTGCCATAGAGCAGAGCTTGACAAGCTTTCTCTAATGGACAGGATAGTAAATATTTTAACTTTGAAGGCCGTATGATCTCTGTTGCAACTACTCATTCTTGCTATTGTAGTACAAAAGCAGTCATAAACTGTATGTAAATGAATAATCATGACTGTTTCTAATAAAACTTTACTTATGGAAAGTGAAATTTGATGTATATAATTTGAATTATACAATTCAATCATGAATATTTTTAAATCATTTAAAAGTGTAAAATATTTTCTTAGCTCATAAACTACAAACAGACAGGCAATGGAAGGGATTTGGCTTGCAGACTGTAGTTTGCTCACCCCTGGAATAAAGCATATTAAAAATCATGAACAAATATTTCTCCAAAATTTAAATATCAGTGTGTGTATCAAAGCCACTGCTTATATAAAATAGTAACATGAAACAGAAAAATAAAAAATGAAGAAAAGATATTTTGAGGAAAGAGTAGGTAAAATGTAAGCTGGTAAGGTCACAAAAGAAGTGTAAGAAAAATATTATATAAGCGTATGCAAACATAGCAACAGTACAAACAAAAATAAGTATACCTTGCTAAAAATACTAAAAGACATACATGATAGAAATATGAAAAGTCAAATAAAGAAAAAGAAAAGGAGTTGGGAAGTATTAGAGGAAATGAGGTGTAGGTAGACAACTTACTTACAATTGAATTTCCTAAAGAAATAATGTGGAATAATAAAACAGGACAATATTTTTGTGGTGATATAATTCTGGTAAATTTTCAAGGGCAGAATATGTAGGGACTCATAGGCCATTGGCTTATTTTCACTCCTGTTTTATTATGAGGCAAAAAGAAAAATCAGTGAGTCCAGATGTTGGCCTGAGGGATTGGAAAGATTGGGTGACATCAAATGGAATTCAGAAAAGAGTAATTACCTTAGATTTGTGGGGAAAGATGGGAACTGAACTTTTTAAAATCTAATTTGGGGATATATACATTCATGCTTTAAGTTCATTCAATTAATTCATGAAATTCAATTCAATCAAAACTTATTTGGATAATACTTTCATTAACCTTAACTATATTCAATTTAAAATTTCTAACCCATAGCACAATGGGTTTTAATGAATTTAATGAATTTCATTATCCATAATGATATTCATACCTTGTTATATGGAAAAGGAATGCTCCTAATGAATATAGCTTTTGACAATTCTGTTGAAAATGATTTAAAATTATAGAATATCAGAAAAAACTTGGAAATTGAACTAATATCTATGACTAGTTTTTTAACATGATCATGATGTCACAAATATTGACAATAACATGAATATTGGCTAAGTCATTAAGCATCTTTTATTTCAACAGATAATACAGTCATTGAAAATAGTTACACTCCCTCAGTATATTTGCATATGTTTACTAAAATCAAGTTTATTTTATTAGAATTACTTTATAAAATTGTGTTTTAATATGTTTATTTCCTTAAAATTACTTTACTATTTTTAAGTAGATGACTTTAAATGAACAGTAAAAGGGTATTCAGTTAATATATCTCACATTTTAACAATGTGACCAAAAAAGGTGACCAGCGGAATTTCTGTAAAGTGTTCTATTATCGATTGTTTATCTTAAAATTCATCTCATAATAGCATCTTTAGGTGTCATTTTCAAATAGTGAAAACTTCAGATTGATGATATCTAATATAATTCTTTTACAAAAAATTCCCCTTCATAGAAAATAGAGTAGTAGTTTGTTTTAATTGAAAAATCATTATTCATTCCTCTTAGAGATGATATATATTCAACAGAGGCATTATAACGTACCAAATTAAGAGAGATAGAATAGATAAATAGTACGTTTCTGGAGATAAATTTTAATTCTGGCAACATCAGAATAATTTCAGTTTTTAAAAATATATAAACTTCAAATATGGAATATTCAAAACAGTGATATCCTAAGATTATGGAAAAAGAGACTAGATTTTTTCTTTTTTGGCCTATACATCTTCTACAAATCTCATTCCTTTGCAGTAATATTTTTATAAGGTATTTAATGGAATTTTCCTTCTCCCTCTCTTACTCTCTCTCTCTCATTTATAAGTCAAGAATGAAGAGACATCTTAATACATTTCCTTTCTTTCCATCATGAACCTGGATCAGAATAGGTGATTTTCACATGAAGATTAACAAATTATAATTCTTAAATAAATGTTTCTTTTGTCCCAATAATTAAAATTTAAGAGGACATGTAGCATTCAAAATTTTACTGTGAATTCCAAATTAATTTTGGTTTTTAAAATCCTCCTTCCCCAAATATAGATTTTTATGGGTATATAGAAGTTTTAATATATTGTGCTGTGGTAAAATCATGGTCTATAAATATAAATATTGCTTGCTTGTAAGGTCAAAATCTATGGGCTTAATATATAATTAGAAAAATATTATACGTCAGCTGAAGCTGATATTATTATGCTTGCTGATCTCAAGATCTCCAAGAAATCAATAATACAGGAGTCTATTTTTATGACAGAAGCTCTTTTTAGTTCCCAGAATAATTTAATTACAATATGACTAAATAATTTTAAAAAGGAGGACCATGTTAATGAATTGGAATTTCAAATAGAGCAAGTATCAAGTATATGCCTTTCAAGGAAGCAAATAAAATATTAGCCATTCATGAAAGTAGCAATTAGAGCAGTGGGATCTAAATCAAGTTATACTGACAAAACACTAAAACATACAGAATATTATTTAAATGAGATTACATTGAAGACATCAAAGCAAAAGGAAAGCATTCAACCATTTTAAAATATATTTGATGTGAATTATAATGTTCTCTAAATTGTATACATGAGTAGTCTGAGAAATAATAACTGTGATAGCAATTTTATTTTTAGTAGCTTGTATACTTTTCCTGGGAATATAGATAAGAATATAAAGAAAAGAGTGATTCAATGCCTGACATTTGGGACTGTATAACTTTTAAATTATTAGTGTGTCTACTATATTTTCAGGCAATTACTGCTTTTTTTAAAAAACTTTTCTGACAACTTAATGTTTAAGTAGGATTTTTCACCATGTCATATGACCATTACTTGGGGTGGGAAAAGAGGATTGCATTGGGGGAAGAGTTTAAGCTATCTCAGAGAGGGAAGGGAAGGCTGCCACCTTGCACAGCCATTTTACTTTTGCTGTATGTTCATATAAATTCTTAGCAACTTTTGGGTCTCTTCTAAAAAAATGCTTTGTTCATTTATTTTGTACAATAGTCTGAACTTTTCCTTCTGCCACTTAAAATTTTATCTTCTCTTGAAAATTATTTTATTTGAATATGATACTGAATCATCATTGACAGATTCCGAAAAGAACAATATTCTATTGCAATATAACATTGGCCCAGCAGAGCCTGAGAGTCTGGACTTATTTATTAATTCCTCTCCCATCTGAAACTGTCTGCAGAATCTAGTTCCATGAGTTGATTTATTAGAGAGCATTGGTTTTCCACTCTGGTAATTCTAACACACCATTTTTATAACATATTTTTTGAATTCCATCTTTACTCTCCTGAAATTAAATTCACAATAGTATAATGTATCTACAAATATACTTTAAAAATGAATAATATAACTGTAATACAAAGGAGAAATACAACAAAGGCAATTTACAGTGAACTAATATGTATTCGTTATTTAATGCTTGGACAAAACTCCACAAAAGACCTAATGAGTCACCACAGAGAAGATTTCAATAAATTTAGACAGATATAGATTTGTTTTATTGATGACCCTCATACAATAAGTGTTTCTGTTCATGGCATGTTTACGTAAAGTTAAAGAGCCAAATAATATTCTTAGGTAGATTCATTGTATTTGCTTTTACTTGGAAAAAATCATTGATGTTTACAACTGTGCAAACTGTGCAAATGTGTTGATTGTAAAATGTGGTTATAGTATAGACTTAGATAATTATAAACAGATTTTTCACAAATTTGAAAGCCCAGCAGAACATGTGAAAGTCACATGGGTTAAGGGGTGATTCTTTGTAGTGCATGATATTCTGTACGACATTGGCACTCAAGTTCCCTGTAGTTTTCTACCCAGATCATTGTGATAAACAAAAATGCCACCATCCTCAAATAATCTGAGCATCTCTAAGGAGGAATCACTAGCATAGGGCACTTGAATGGCAAGATTGTTTGTACCTGAGGTTTGGAGATAAAGACAGAAGCAGTGGTGAGAGGATGGAGGTGTCTCCTGAAGAGACACCTTCAGCAACTAAATATGTGCTCTACAAAGAAAGAAGCTGAAGTCAGAATGTCCATCATCAAAAAATCTACAAACAGTAGATGCCGGGGAAGGTGTGGAGAAAAGGGAACCCTCTTGCACTGTTGGTAGGAGTGTAAATTGATACAGCCACTATGGAGAACAGTATGGAGGTTCCTTAAAAAACTAAAAATAGAACTACCATCTGACCCAGAAATCCCACTACAGAGCATATACCCTGAGAAAACCTTAATTCAAAAAGACACATGCACCCCAATGTTCATTGCAGCACTAGTTACAATAGCCAGGACATGGAAGCAACCTAAATGTCCACCGACAGATGAATGCATAAAGAAGATGTGGCACATATATACAATGGAATGTTACTCAGCCATAAAAAGGAACAAAATTGTGTCATTTGTAGAGATGTGAATGGACTTAGAGTCTGTCATACAGAGTGAAGTCAGAAAGGGAAAAACAAATATCATACATAATGCATTTATGTGGAATCTAGAAAAATGAACCTACTTGCAGGGCAGGAATTACAGACTCAGGCATAGAGAACGGACGTGTGGAAACGGGGGGAAAAGGTGGTGGGATGAACTGGGAGATTAGGATTGACATATGTACCCTACCATGTGTAAAATCGATAGCTAGTGGGAACCTGCTGTATAACACAGGGAGCTCAGCTTGGTGCTCTGTGGTGACCTATATGGGTGGGATAGGGAGGTGGGAGGTAGGTCCAAGAGGGAGGGGATATATGTATACATATAGCTGATTCACTTTGTTGGACAGCAGAAACTAACACACCATTGTAAAGCAACTATACTCCAATAAAAAATAAAGAGGAGGGACATTAAAAAAAGAAAGAAAGTTACCAGACTGAAGAAGAAAATGAAGTTACCAGACTGAAAATACAAACATAAACAGCTCTTATTTATGACTCAGATGACAAATTTGGCACAGTTGGGGATAGATCAATTTCTTCAGAAATTAATTTCCCTCCAATACAGTGATAACAGAAGAGAATGCAGTATTCCTTTGGCGTAAAAAGGATGTTGTCAACTTTATAGGATAGTGCTCTACAAGAGATAGTACTCTAGGAAGAGAATTAGCAGGCGTTCTGTAGTCTAAAGTCATGTCCTAGTCTACAGATATGAAAGAGGAGGTCAGAGAAAACCTATCCACAGGAATACCACAAAATAACTGAGAGAGCTATTCAGGTGGCTTGAGGACCTACAGTTGAGGAATATCAAGCAAGCAAAAATTGAGTAGCAATGTTAATATGGCTTCATATGTACTAGAAGCTGATAGTCTCTGATAAATTTCCAGTTATCTTGGTTTAACTAATTGAAAACTTGCTTTATATCCCTTTAACTTATCTTCATCCATGTGTACTTGTGTGTATGCATGCGTGTGTGTGGGTGTACGTGTGTGTGTGCCAGTACTTTCTTAGTTTCTGGCACTGCAAAATGTTGCAGGCTTATGTTGTAAATTTTCTGCTCCAGTAGTAGAATAAGCCATTTCTCCAAGAATCTCTGATTATTTTATTGGAGAATGGTATTAGAAACCAAGATCAGGGTTCTAGGTGTGCTCAATGTCTTCTTTTGATGATAATTATCACTTGTGTCTCATACATAGAAGGGGTATAAAAGACAGCTCTTGGGATAAACTAGAGGATTTTCTGGCTCTTAAACCCAGCAAAACCCGCAGACTTGCTATAACTCTGGTTGGTTTAAAGCTTTTTCTGGTTACTGAATAAATTTCCAAGTAGTCATTAAATTGTATTCCCAGTTTAGAGAGGGACAGTGATACATAGCAGCTAAGAACATGGACTGCCAGGGCCGGAATTCCAGTTCCAACACATGAAGAAACACATCATGCCTGTGTGACCATGGTCAGGATATTCAATAGCTCCATGCTTCTTTCCTCATCTATAAAATAATAATATGAATATTACCTTAATTATAGAATATTATTTGTTTATATTAACATGTATGGAAGCCAGATCAGTTACAAGCAATCCAAGACCTAGTCACTGGTTTATTTTCCATTTTTATATTTATTCATTCAACACATTACAGAGAGTCTACCCTTTGCTCTGTACAGTTGTAGAGTTACTGGGGATACAATAGTGAAAAAAAGGTCTCTGCTCTCATGGAGATTACATTCTAATAGAGGAGACAGGCAGAAATAAAAAGCACAGGGACATGTAAGTCCAGGTAGGAATGACTACTATATAAAAATAGAAAAGGAAAGATAAAGGAGCTTTCAGTGAAAGTGGAGTATCTGTTATCTTAGAGGGTAATCATGGAGGATAGGTGACATTTGAACAAAGTGCTGAATAAAATAAAGTGTAAAGTCATGAAGATATCTTGAAGAAGAACATGAACTAAAGAACAGGAGAGTGGTAAGAGGTGAGATTGAGAAGTTAATAGCTGCCAGGTAACATGACTTTATAGGAATTTATTTTGTGGGATAGAAATCTACTGGAAAAAAGATATGATCTAATTTCTGTTTTGGCAAGATCACTCTAGCAGCTGTGTGAGCTTGGAGATACCTGTTTATATGTCATTGCATTAGTTCAGGAGACAGATTAAGGTGAATATTTTTTTTATAGGAACAGGGTTTTCGTGCTGCAGGAGGTAGTTGGATTTGTTATATATTTTTCATTATTAATTTAGATTGCAGGAGAACAAAAGCAATATTTAGAATGTGAACATTTGAGATTACATATCAGTTCTCAGACTTTACTGACCAAAAATACACATGGGTAGTTTGTTAAAACACAGATTGTTGGCTGCCCTACCTGAGAGTCTTACTTAATAGGTCTCAATGGGATCTGATCACTTGCATTTCTAAAAATTCCCAAATGATGCTGATGCTGGACCACACTTTCAGGACCTCTGCTTTATAGCACAGGGAGGATGATTCTATTGGTTATGGGTTGTAAATTATAATTTCTTTATATTACAACTTTTGTTTATATTTTTATCTATCTTTTAGCTCTTGTGTTTTGTAATGGAAATGATTTATTAGTAGATTAGCACAGAGGTATAATTTGGGAAATAGATCTTACTGGTAATAAGTGATTAAAAGTTTAGACTCCATTAGTCTTCAGAAATGGATTTAAATTTAAATTAATGTGTGTGTGTGTGCGTGTGTGTGTGTGTGTGTGTGTGTGTGTATGTGTGTTGATTGGTTGGGAGGAGCAGCTTTTGGATGGTGAATATAAAAGATTGGAGAAAGAAATATCTAGGCTTAATAAAAATGGATAATTATATCTCAAGTTGTAAATACAAAAAAGGTGACTATAAAAATACTGACTAAAATGAGGAAATTGAAGATTTCTGAATTTGGTTTTACTTATCTTTGATATGTACTATATTCAATATCTTAATGTATTTGATTAAAATTTAGATTACATTCGATTTTTTTAAAATCCAAAGCTAGAGATTTTATTTCTTGCACATGCCCAAAGTAATTAATATAAACTCCCATCTTCTGAGGGCCTTAACAAAAGTTTATTTAATGTAATAAGAGGTTTAATAACTTACAGTAAAGACTGCATAGTACTCTTCTGCTGCTGTTAACCAGTTGCTTTAATGATGGTAACTCCAAGATCTGGAATGTGATTGAAAATGAGAATGTTTTGCTGTTTCTGCTTAGTTGCAGAATTTGTATACACTGTGGGAGATTTACATGGGGATCTTGCTATGGAGTCATTATGTCTTCCATGTGATTTTGATTTTGATCTTGAGCTAGTCTGATGTTAATTGTCAAAAGGGCATCTATATAATCTATAAAAATATTGAATCACTATGCTGTATACCTGAAACTAATGTAATTTTGTAAATCACTATACTTCAATAAAGATTAATTAATTAATTAAATATAAAAAATAGGATATCTAAATTGTGATCCTCAATAGGTACTTTATATATAATGACTCAGAAATGACAGGTTAAGTCTAGATGTGTGCCCACCTTTATATTTTAGTTTCAATTTAACAAATGGGTACACTGGAGAAGATATTGGTTCTATCAAGGGACTATATCGCTTTTCCACTTATTTTTTTTTTTACACACATTTAAAAAAAAAATTATTGGAGTTTAACTGATTTACAATGTTGTGTTAGTTTCAGGTGTACAACAAAGTGAATCAGTTATACATGTACGTATATCCACTCTTTTTTAGAGTCTTTTCCCATATAGGTCATTTCAGAGTATTGAGTACAGTGCCCTGTGCTATACAGTAGGTCCTTATTAGCTATCTATTTTATATATAGTAGTGCGTATATGTCAATCCCATTCTCCCAGTTTGTCTCTCTTCACCCTTTCCTCTGTGGCAACTCTAAGTTTGTTTTCTACATCTGTGACTCTATTTCTGTTTTGTCACCCATTTTTATTTGTTTTTAACAGTAAAGATGATAATCTAGAATTCAGTTCATAAATTCTCTTATTCACCTTACCTAAAACAGTTTTAAAATATTTATTTAATTGATTTTGAGCCTATGTTCAGCTTTTCAAAATGGATAAAAATGCTTAATACTAATACTATTACTTCAAATAGTTAATCAACAAAAAATAAATTTAAATCATGCACTCCATTAATCAATTAACTCCATTAATCAATTTGCATAAACCAAATGTGCAGTTAATTAATGTTCTAGTTGGCTTTGCATCCACAGCCTTGAGATTTCTGCCCCCTCATTAAAGTATTTTCGCAAGCATGGGCTTGCAGCATGTTTCTTGACATATTTGTCTGCATCTGTGACATCTTATTATAGTATTCCTTTAATTTGCTTCATTATTCCTATTTTATTTCTTTTAATTTGAAATGTTTACCACTGAATTTTTAATATGAGGTCCCAATTCGGAAAGTAATCAGGGTATGCATAGAAAAGTGAAACTTGATAAAAGTGCTCCGTGAAACCACAGTACACATTTTTATCTGATTTCTAAATCTTCTACTTTGCAAAATTGGCAATATTGCCATTAAAGGAAGATTCCTTTTTCCTGTTCTTTTTATGTCCCAGCTTCGTTAGCTTTCATTTCCTTACATTGAATTTTCAAAAGCCACTTAGCTGCCCATGCTTCTAGTTTATCCTAGTCATTCTGATTTTTACTGTTCAGCTTCTTTGCATTGATTGACTCATGGCTCCTCTCCAATAGTCAGCAAGTTTCATCACCTAGTGCACATTCTTTCTACCAGCTCTCTGCACTCCTGTTCTCTGACAGTGCATGAAACACTCCATATCAAACCCTCAGCTAGTTTTTAAAGCCACTCACAGATTAATCTTGACCAGCCTATATTTTCTAGTGACTAGAATTCAATAGAGTTCTTATAAGAATGAGGTAAATCTAGGGCTAAGTTTTTGTGTCCTAAATACCAACAATGCATTCTCCTCATTTTTTCCCTTGGTTCCTCAGAAGTTGTTTCATCAAGTTTCATTGAATATTTAATCTAACTGTTAAAATACACACACAGGGAGCAAACAACTTTTTCTGAACATGACTGCATGAAAACTTGCCTCATTTTAGAAGCAGAATATGTTAATTAAATCTGTTAATAATTTACCACTTAAATATTTCCTCAATTAAATCCCTTTCCCCACCTATATAAGGCAAAGCAGATTATTTCCCAGCCAGCATTACCAGAGACTTCATCTAGAGACCTAAAGATTTTTTTTTTTTGTTTTCTGGAAAAAAAAAATCACCTTTCTCATTTTTTATTTGTACTTTGATTTGATAATTTGGAAATAATAATAATAATTCTAATGCCTTGGGCTACAGCCATAAAATACTGTAAATTTATCTATTGACTTTTGAAAATTATTTTTTTATAAATTTATAATCCAGATTCAACAAGGCAATTATGATTTGTTTAAAACAAACAATATTTGGAGCAACTGTCATTAGTCAAATGGCAAAATTTAATGGCTGTCTAATTAATGTGTTATGCCAAAAGGGTACTCTGTTTTGGAGAAACACAGACTAAATCAATAGTGTATTCTATGGAAAAATAGAACTTCATTTGTAGCCCTATTCTTTTTTTTTTTTTTAACATCTTTATTGGAGTATAATTGCTTTACAGTGGTATGTTAGTTTCTGCTTTATAACAAAGTGAATCAGCTATACATATACATATATCCCTATATCTCCTCCCTCTTGCGCCTCCCTCCCATCCTCCCACCCCTCTAGGTGATCACAAAGAACCGAGCTGATCTCCCTGTTGTAACCGTATTCTTAATCAAATATCAATATTTTGTGTAACTTTGCAGAGAATGTATTCAGACTTTTGTTTCCTTACATATTTATCTATGGTTCCCACATTTCACATACTCAATTTTTATAAAATGCAAATGTACGAACATACCTTTCATCTCCCTTTTCTGTGTGCAATGTGAATTTCGTGTATCAGCTGGCACTTAGGCATTCCTTGTGATGTGTGTCAAAACATACTTCAGTTTTAGCAGTGCTGATCAGTTTTTCACTTGACCTAAACATGGGTTTTTGCATAAGTGCATGAATATTATATTTTGCCTCTCTTGTAAAAAAATAAACATATATATATATATAAAACTTGAAAAGTCTTTGTATTTACGATACTAAAATTTACATAAATATAGACATCTTTAGGCATGTCCAAAGTACCAATACTTAAGGCTTAATTAGATCCTTTTTGCACATAAATTGACATTTGTATTCACTTTTGTGTGTAAAAATAGACTATGTAAGAAATTCTAGAAATATATTAGAGAACTGGTTTCTTCGTAAAGTGCAGTGAATGGCCTCCAGATGCCTTGAATAACAAATGAGGTACCCTGTGACTAAGTTTCAAATGAAGTCTTTTCTTACATATCTCTGTCTCTGTACTAAAGAATGCAAGCCAACTAGTTTTTCTTTACTAAATGGCAATTTTTAATCATCTCACTTTCCTTCACACTTTAGACTATTTTATTTCATCAAAATAAATCTCACTCTATTTCAAATTTTTACCTATGTATTTACATATCTGGTCACAAGATGAACATCTAATTATGTTGTGGTATTATTAAATGGAGTCTTGACTCAAATGTCAGCTTTATTGTGATTAAGATGAATAGATGTCTCTGAAGCAGATTGATTTGCTCTAAATAGCTGTTCACATTTCAAAGAGGGGATCGCTCAAGCTAAATTATAATCTCAACAACAACAAACCCATTTACATTTTCCATCCTATTACTTTGTTTGGAATAAACAGACAAGCAGTCTCCTTAATCTGCGCTGAATTATTTTTATAGGATTGATAAATGCAGCCCAGATCATGACCTGGTGCATCAGTTTTTGACTGTTAAAATGCTAGCTCATTTCCTGACTATTTCATTTTGGAAAATGGGCAGCTCTATCCTTGTAACATCATAAGTACAGCAGACACAAAAGCAGTTAAAAATGCAGGTTGTTGGTGCTTACTATAAATTTCAAATCTAGTCATACTTCCTTCATCCATATCTACAAGGTGCTTAGTTATGTATCTTTGGTTAATAAAGTAATTTAGAAATTAAAAATATGAGAAAAACTTAAATATTCTTCAAAGCATGCAATCTCTGGAATTGTTTTTATATATACAAAATATGTCAGCTAACTCAGTATTATTTAGATACATGGATGGTCTAGATACTTGCTACACAAAGCGTGATGCTCTGTTCAGTTACTGTATCGCTTTGGAGTTTGTTAAAATTCAAAATCTCAGGCTGGTCCTTATATCTCCTAAATCAGAGTGAGCATTTTCATATCTCCCAGGCCCAGATGATTCTAATGCATGTTAACATTTAAGTTCTGCTGTTTGAGTCTTCCTGTCTTTAGAATTCAAAAGTAAATTCTGCTTATCCCAAATCAATACTTTTCCCAATCTACTTTTGTCTGTGTACCATTAGGGAGAGGATGATGACAGAGGTTTTTGTTTATTTTAACTTGTATTCAATAAGCCTGTATTAAGTACTAGTATGTGCTGAGCTCTGTGCTAGGTGCTAATTGTACAAAGATGGCAAGAATGCTTCTCATGCACTATAGGAGTTCCACATCTACTGTAAGGACAGATAGAGAAATGATTGCAGTTTGGTGTCACAAGTGCTTCTAACATTTTAGAGTTAGGAAATTCACCCACACATGGCAAAGCTATTTAAAACAAAAAATTATTGTACTATAGTTTGTTTACAATGCTGTGTTAGTTTCAGGTGTGCAACAAAGTGAATCAGATACACATATACATATAGCCACTCTTTTTTTTTTTTTAGATTCCTTTCCCATATAGGCCATTACAGAGTACTGAGTAGAGTTCCCCATGTTATACAACAGGTTCTTATTAGTTATCTATTTTATATATAATGGTGTGTATATGTCAATCCCAATCTCCCAGTTTATCCCTCTCTCCCTTATCCCCTAATAACCATGTTTGTTTTCTATATTCATGACTCTACTTCTGCTTTGTAAATAAGTTCACTTGTATACTTTTTTTAGATTCCACATAAAGGGATACCATATGACATTCGTCCTTCTGTGTCTGACTTACTTCACTCAGTATGACAATCTCTAGGTCCATCCATGTTGCTGCAAATGACATTATTTTGTTCTTTTTAATGGCTGAGTAATATTCCATTGTATATATGTATATATTGTATATACATATACATTGTGTATGTTGGTGGACAATTAGGTTGATTCCATGCCCTGACTATTGTGCTGCAATGTTCACTGGGGTGCATGTATCTTTTCAAATTATGGTTTTCTCCAGGTATATGCCCAGGAATGGGATTCCTGGGTTATATGGTAGCTCTAATTTAAGTTTTTTAAGGAACCTCCATACTGTTGTCCATAGTGGCTGTATGAATTTATATTCCCACCAACAGCAAAAGACGGTTACCTTTCTCCACACCCTCTCAAGTAATTATTGTTTGTAGCTTTTTGATGATGGCCATTCTGACTGGTGTGAGGTGATACCTCATTGTAGTTTTGATTTGCATTTTCTCTATTAGTGATGTTGAGCATCTTTTCATGTGCTTTTTGACCATCTGTATGTGTTTGTAGAAATGTCTGTTTAGGTCTTCGGCCCATTTTTTAATTGGGTTGTTTGGTTTTTGATATTGAGCTACATGAGCTGTTTGTATATCTTGGAGATTAATCCCTTGTCAGTTGCTTCATCTGCAAATATTTTCTCCCATTCTGAAGCTTGTCCTTTTGTTTTGTTTATGGTTTCCTTTGATGTGCAAAAGCTTTTAAGTTTAATTAGGTCCCAGTTGTTTATTTTTGTTTTTATTTTCATTACTTTAGGAGGTGTTTCAAGAAAGATTTTACTGCAACTTACGTCAAAGAGTGTTCTGCCTATGTTTTCCTCTAGGAGTGTCATGATTTCTAGTCTTACATTTAGGTCTTTAATCCATTCTGAGTTAATTTTTTGTGTGTAGTGTTAAGGAGTGTTCCAATTTCATTCTTTTACATTTAGCTACCCAGTTTTCCCAGCAACACTTATTGAAGACATTGTCTTGGAATACTCCAAAGCTCATTCTACAAGGCCACCTGATGCCAAAACCAGACAAAGATGTCACAAAAAATGAAAAGTACAGGCCAATATCACTGATGAACATAGATGCAAAAATCCTTAATAAATGACTAACAAACTGAATCCAACAACTCATTAAAAGGATCATACACCATGATCAAGTGGGATTTATCCCAGGGTTGCAAGGATTCTTCAGTATATGCAAATCAATCAATGTGAAACCTTACATTAACAAATTGAAGAATAAAAGCCATACGATTATCTCAATAGATGCAGAAAAAGCTTTTGTAAAATTCACCACACATTTATGATAAAACTCTCCAGAAAGTGGGCATAGAGGGAAACTACCTCAATATAATAAAGACCACATATGACAAACCCACAGCCAACATAATTTTCAATGGTGAAAAACTGAAAGCATTTCCTCTAAGATCAGCAATAAGACAAGGATGACCATTCTCACTGCTATAATTCAACATAGTTTTGGAAGTCCTAGCCATGGCAATCAGAGAAGAAAAAGAAATAAAAGGAATACAAATTGGAAAAGAAGAAGTAAAACTGTCACTGTATGCCGATGACATGATACTATACACAGAAAATCCTAAAGATGCTACCAGGAAACTACTAAGCTCATCAGTGAATTTGGTAAAGTTGCAAGATATGAAATTAGTACACAGGAATCTCTTGCATTCCTATACACTAACAACAAAGATCAGAAAGATAAATTAAGGAAACAATCCCATTTACTATCACAACAAAAATTTAAAAAAAAAACAAAAACCTAGGAATAAACCTACCTAAGGAGGTAAAAGGCCTGCACTCAAAAAATTATAAGACACTGATGAAATAAATCAAAGACATCACAAACAGATGGAAAGATATACCATGTTCTTGGATTGGAAGAATCAATATTGTGAAAATGACTATACTACCCAAAGCAATCTATAGATTCAATGCATTCCTTATCAAATTACCAATGGCACTTTTCACAGAATTAGAACAAAAAATTTTACAATTTGTATGGAAACACGAAAGACCCCAAATAGCCAAAGCAATCTTGAGAAAGCAGATTGGAGCTGGAGGACTTACTTCAGACTATACTACAAAGCTACAGTAATCAAAACAGTATGGTACTGGCACAAAAAACAGAAATACAGATCAATGGAACAGGATAGAATGCCCATAGATAAACCCACACACCTATGGTCACCTAATCTAAGACAGGCAAAGCTATTTTGAAGAGGTAGAAATAGTTTGAAAGTAAGGTCTGTTTATAAATTGTCTCCTAAAACTAAATAAACAAGTTTTATTAGATATTTGACAAAGACTATGCATAGCGAATTGTACTATTGACTTATATATACATTGTGTCTAGATGTATATAGTTTTATATATGTGCAATATATAATTGAAATATAAATAATCTAATGTACACAGTTTGTATTCCAATAGACATATTTTAAATTTGCATTTACATGTTACAGAGAGGGTGATTAATAACAGAAGGGTAAAATAATTACCTCAAGGTCACAAAATGGGTAACAAATCATGTTGGGATTCAAGTTTATTTATGCAAATAAATAAACATTTTCCTCACTAGATCTAATCAAAGAGCATTTAAGGAATTAGCATTATAATAATATTTCTTCTTTTGCAAAAGGTTTTTGGTTTTGTTTTTGTTGGTGACAAATCTTTCGTTAAGAAATCACAGGCATGTTTTTTCTTAGCCGATATATAATACAAATGACCAATTTGTCTCATAGCAGACATACCATAATCATGACTTGAAAACAGTTTCTGAAGACATTCAACTCAGTGGAAAATTTATGGGAAGCACCAATAGTCTTCAGTTATGCATTCCACAATTCTGGACCAATGATTCTTTTAAAATATTTTAAAGGTTTATTTTGTCTTTTAATTATGATCAACTTTTAAAACACAAAATTTTGACTTCCTGTATATTAACTGTTTAGAGACATTTTAACAATTCTTGTACCCAAGTAGCAATGGCATAAACTTGAGGAACTGAGCCCTTCAACAGGAGCAGATGGCCCGTCAGAGACTGCAGCTCAGAAGCAAGCCTCATTTGATGGCAGCCAAAAAAGCAATGGATAGTGTTCAAACCTTGAACGCAGAAGAACAAACACTTTTTCTAGGGTTTATTTGGCAAACTCTGTGACAGTTGGACATCTGGATATGCTAGAAAGAAAGAATTTTAAGCTATAATTGAAACCTGTCCATTAGAAGTAGATGATCCATTTTCTGTAATTAAAGCTAAGTAGTGGGTATTTGTCACAAGCCAAATTAATAGAAATTAATTTAAAAACCTTGGAAGGGGCATGCCATGCTGATCTGTGTAGCATGACCCTGAAGGGGAAAGTTTATTACATTAATAAGATTTCATTGTCAAAAAAAAAAAAAAAAAAAAATGTCATTCGGGCAAACGCTGAATAAGGCAAGTAAGTTTTACAGAGGGTAAAGTGCCTATCAATTAGATAAACTAGCATGCTGAGGGCACCATTTGATAAATTACTGGTTCCAGAAAACTAAATTGTACTGTGTTGTATAGAAAAGTCACTCATTCAAGGGTGAGGACACTGCTTTTAAAGACCAGTCTATTTCTTTTACAATCTTATTTGCTTCCTCTTTAGTTTAAAGCATGGCAGAGTGAAGTTAAATGTTCAGTCATGTTAGGTTTGTGAATGCAAGACTGTGGAGAACCAAACTAACATCCCTCAGTACATTTACTACAACCCATCTGTGATTGTCTTCAGAAGTAGAGAACTACCAGAAAAAGTCAAGGCTTATCAAACTAGTAATATTTTGTACTGTAGTTTCTAGAAACTTCACAATCATCTCAAGCTGCAGAAGGGCTTTGGAAGCACTGGTCCATGAAGAAGTGTCATCTATTTGTTTACTATGAAATTCTGGTGGATTAATTTTTTTAGGTTAATATTTCAGCTTAGCTCTAGCAACATTACAATCCTACTTTTGTGGACTAACAATTACCTGCATGAGAGAATGAGATAAAATTGGAATATGATTTCCGTCCTTAAGAAAGCTTCCAATAAACGTCAGGGTCAGCTTGTCCTCATCTACTGAATATGGATCCTAGCCATCCCTTTACTTTTCTTTCCATTTTTTTTTTAATGTTCTCTTCAGCTTGTGCCTTTTTACATACATATATTTCAATTAATTTTTATTGGAGTATAGTTGATTTAAAACGTTGTGTTAGTTTGTGCTGTACAGAAAAGTGAATCAGTTATATATAGACATGTATCCATTCTTTCTTAGATTCTATTCCCATATAGGTCATTACAGAGTATTGAGCAGAGTTCCCTGTGCTATACAGAAGGTTCTCTTTTTTTTTTTATAGGAGGTACTTATTTGTTATATATTTTATACATATTAATGTATTTATGTCAATCCCAATCTCCCAATTATTCCCAAAACCATCACCCACCCCACCACTTTCCCCCTTTGGTGTCCACATGTGTGTTCTTCACATCTGTGTCTCTATTTCTGCCTTGCAAAACAATTCATCTGTACAATTTTTCTAGATTCCACATATATGAATTAATATGCGGTATTTGTTTTTCCCTTTCTGACTTATTTCACTCTGTATGACAGTCTCTATGTCCATGCATGTCTCAACAAATTACCCAATTTTGTTCCTTTTTATGGCTGACTAATATTCCATTGTATATATGTACCACCGTTCTCTATCCATTCATCCTTTTTTTTTTAAACATCTTTATTGAAGTATAATTGCTTTACAATGGTGTGTTAGTTTCTGCTTTACAACAAAGTGAATCAGTTATACATATACATATGTTCCCATATCTCTTGCCTCTTGCATCTCCCTCCCTCCCACCCTCCCCATCCCACCCCTCTAGGTGGTCACAGAGCACCGAGCTGATCTCCCTGTGCTATGCGGCTGCTTCCCATTAGCTATCTATTTTACATTTGGTAGTGTATATATGTCCATAACACTCTCTCACCCTGTCATATCTCACCCCTCCCCCTCCCCATATCCTCAAGTCCATTCTCTAGTAGGTCTGTGTCTTTATTCCCATCTTGCCACTAGGTTCTTCATGGCCTTTTTTTTTTTTTTTCCTTAGATTCCATATATATGTGTTAGCATACTGTATTTGTTTTTCTCTTTCTGACTTACTTCACTCTGTATGACAGACTCTAAGTCCATCCACCTCATTACAAATACCTCCATTTCATTTCTTTTTATGGCTGAGTAATATTCCATTGTATATATGTGCCACATCTTCTTTATCCAATCATATGTCGATGGGCATTTAGGTTGCTTCCATGTCCTGGCTATTGTAAATAGAGCTGCAATGAACATTTTGGTACATGACTCATTTTGAACTATGGTTTTCTCAGGGTATATGCCCAGTAGTGGGATCGCTGGGTCATATGGTAGTTCTATTTGTAGTTTTTTAAGGAACCTCCAAACTGTTCTCCATAGTGGCTGTATCAGTTTACATTCCCACCAACAGTGCAAGAGGGTTCCCTTCTCCACACCCTCTCCAGAATTTATTGTTTCTATATTTTTTGATGATGGCCATTCTGACTGGTGTGAGATGATATCTCATTGTAGTTTTGAGTTGCATTTCTCTAATGATTAATGATGTTGAGCATTCTTTCATGTGTCTGTTGGCAATCTCTATATCTTCTTTGGAGAAATGTCTATCTAGGTCTTCTGCCCATTTTTGGATTGGGTTGTTCGTTTTTTTGTTATTGAGCTGCATGAGCTGCTTGTAAATCTTGGAGATTAATCCTTTGTCAGTTGCTTCATTTGCAAATATTTTCTCCCATTCTGATGGTTGTCTTTTGGTCTTGTTTATGGTTTCCTTTGCTGTGCAAAAGCTTTTAAGTTTCATTAGGTCCCATTTGTTTATTTGTGTTCTTATTTCCATTTCTCTAGGAGCTGGGTCAAAAAGAATCTTGCTGTGATGTATGGCATAGAGTGTTCTGCCTATGCTTTCCTCTAAGAGTTTGATAGTGTCTGGTCTTACACTTAGGTCTTTAATCCATTTTGAGTTTATTTTTGTGCATGGTGTCAGGAAGTGTTCTAATTTCATAATTTTACATGTATCTGTCCTATTTTCCCAGCACCACTTATTGAAGAGGCTGTCTTTTCTCCACTGTATATGGTTGCCTACTTTATCAAAGATAAGGTGACCATAAGTGCGTGGGTTTATCTCTGGGCTTTCTATCCTTTTCCATTGATCTATATTTCTGTTTTTTGCCAGTACCAAACTGTCTTGATTACTGTAGCTTTGTAATATAGTCTGAAGTCAGGGAGCCTGATTCCCCCAGCTCCATTTTTCATTCTCAAGATTGCTTTGGCTATTCGGGGTCTTTGGTGTTTCCATACAAATTGTGAAATTTTTTGTTCTACTTCTGTGAAAAATGCCAGTGGTAGTTTGTTAGGGATTGCATTGAATCTGTAGATTGCTTTGGGTAGTAGAGTCATTTTCACAGTGTTGATTCTTCCAATCCAAGAACATGGTATATCTCTCCATCTATTTGTATCATCTTTAATTTCTTTCATGAGTGTCTTATAATTTTCTGCATACAGGTCTTTTGTCTCCTTAGGTAGGTTTATTCTAGATATTTTTTTCTTTTTGTTGCAATGGTAAACGGGAGTGTTTTCTTGATTTCACTTTCAGATTTTTCGTCATTAGTGTATAGAAACGCAAGAGATTTCTGTGCATTAATTTTGTATCCTGCTACTTTACCAAATTCATTGATTAGCTCTAGGACTTTTCTGGTAGCATCTTTAGGATTCTCTATGTATAGTATCATGTCATCTGCAAACAGTGACAGCTTTACTTCTTCTTTTCCGATTTGGATTCCTTTTCTTTCTTTTTCTTCTCTGATTGCTGTGGCTAACACTTCCAAAACTATGTTGAATAATAGTGGTGAGAGTGGGCAACCTTGTCTTGTTCCTGATCTTAGTGGAAATGGTTTCAGTTTTTCACCATTGAGGACGATGTTGGCTGTAGGTTTGTCATATATGGCCTTTATTATGTTGAGGAAAGTTCCCTCTATGCCTACTTTCTGCAGGGCTTTTATCATAAATGGGTGTTGAATTTTGTCGAAAGCTTTCTCTGCATCTATTGAGATGATCATATGGTTTTTCTCCTTCAATTTGTTAATATGGTGTATCATATTGATTGATTTGCGTATATTGAAGAATCCTTGCATTCCTGGGATAAACCCCACTTTATCATGGTGTATGATCCTTTTAATGTGCTGTTGGATTCTTTTTGCTAGTACTTTGTTGAGGATCTTTGCATCTATGTTCATCAGTGATACTGGCCTGTAGTTTTCTTTCTTTGTGACATCTTTGTCTGGTTTTGGTATCAGGGTGATGGTGGCCTCGTAGAATGAGTTTGGGTGTGTTCCTTCCTCTGCAATATTTTGGAAGAGTTTGAGAAGGATAGGTGTTAGCTCTTCTCTAAATGTTTGATAGAATTCACCTGTGAAGCCATCTGGTCCTGGGCTTTTGTTTGTTGGAAGGTTTTTAATCACAGTTTCAATTTCGGTGCTTGTGATTGGTCTTTTCATATTTTCTATTTCTTCCTGGTTCAGTCTCGGCATGTTGTGCATTTCTAAGAATCTGTCCATTTCTTCCAGGTTTTCCATTTTATTGGCATAGAGTTGCTTGTAGTAATCTCTCACGATCTTTTGTATTTCTGCAGTGTCAGTGGTTACTTCTCCTTTTTCATTTCTAATTCTATTGATTTGAGTCTTCTCCCTTTTTCTCTTGATGAGTCTGGCTAATGGTTTATCAATTTTGTTTATCTTCTCAAAGAACCAGCTTTTACTTTCATTGATTTTTGCTCTTGTTTCCTTCATTTCTTTTTCATTTATTTCTGACCTGATCTTTATGATTTCTTTCCTTCTGCTAGCTTTGGGGTTTTTTGTTCTTCTTTCTCTAATTGCTTTAGGTGCAAGGTTAGGTTGTTTATTCGAGATGTTTCCTGTTTCTTGAGGTAGGCTTGTATTGCTATGAACTTCCCTCTTATCACTGCTGTTGCTGCGTCCCATAGGTTTTGGGTCGTCTTGTCTCCATTGTCATTTGTTTCTAGGTATTTTTTGATTTCCCCTTTGATTTCTTCAGTGATCACTTCGTTATTAAGTAGTGTATTGTGTAGCCTCCAAGTGTTTGTATTTTTTACAGATCTTTTCCTGTAATTGATATCTAGTCTCATAGCGTTGTGGTCGGAAAAGATACTTGATACGATTTCAATTTTCTTAAATTTACCAAGGCTTGATTTGTGACCCAAGATATGATCTTTCCTGGAGAATGTTCCATGAGCACTTGAGAAAAATGTGTATTCTGTAGTTTTTGGGTGGAACGTCTTATAAATATCAATTAAGTCCATCTTGTTTAATGTATCATTTAAGCTTGTGTTTCCTTATTTTTTTTCATTTTGGATGATCTGTCCATTGGTGAAAGTGGGGTGTTAAAGTCCCCTACTATGATTGTGTTGCTGTCAATTTCCCCTTTTATGGCTGTTAGTATTTGCCTTATGTATTGAGGTGCTCCTATGTTGGGTGCATAAATATTTACAATTGTTATACCGTCCTCTTGGATCGATCCCTTGATCATTATATAGTATCCTTCTTTGTCTCTTGTAATAGTCTTTATTTTAAAGTCTATTTTGTCTGATATGAGAATTGCTACTCCATCTTTCTTTTGATTTCCATTTGCATGGAATATCTTTTTCCATCCCCTCACTTTCAGTCTGTATTTGTCTCTAGGTCTGAAGTGGGTCTCTTGTAGACAGCATATATATGGGTCTTGTTTTTGTATCCATTCAGCCAGTCTGAGTCTTTTAGTGGGAGCTTTTAGTCCATTTACATTCAAGGTAATTATCGATATGTATGTTCCTATTCCCATTTTCTTAAATGTTTTGGGTTTGTTATTGTAGGTGTTTTCCTTCTCTTGTGTTTCTTGCCTAGAGAAGTTCCTTTAGCATTTGTTGTAAAGCTGCTTTGGTGCTGCTGAACTCTCTCAGCTTTTGCTTGTCGGTAAAGCTTTTAATTTCTCCATTAAATCTGAATGAGATCCTTGCTGGGTAGAGTAATCTTGGCTGTAGGTTTTTCTCCTTCATCACTTTAAGTATATCCTGCCATTCCCTTCTGGCTTGCAGCGTTTCTGCTGAAAGTTCAGCTGTTAACCTTATGGGGATTCCCTTGTGTTTTATTTGTTGTTTTTCCCTTGCTGCTTTTAATATGTTTTCTTTATATTTAATTTTTGACAGTTTGATTAATATGTGTCTTGGTGTGTTTCTCCTTGGGACTGTATGGGACTCTGTGCTTCCAGGACTTGATTAACTATTTCCTTTCCCATATTAGGGAAGTTTTCAACTATAATCTCTTCAAGTATTTTCTCAGTCCCTTTCTTTTTCTCTTCTTCTTCTGGGACCCCTATAATTCGAATGTTGGTGCATTTAATGTTGTCCCAGAGGTCTCTGAGACTGTCCTCAGTTCTTTTCATTCTTTTTTCTTTATCCTGCTCTTCAGTAGTTATTTCCACCATTTTATCTTCCAGGTCACTTGTCCTTTCTTCTGCCTCAGTTATTTTGCTATTGATCCCATCTAGAGTATTTTTAATTTCATTTATTGTGTTTTCCATCATTGCTTGGTTCCTCTTTAGTTCTTCTACATCCTTGTTAAATGTTTCTTGCATTTTGTCTATTCTCTTTCCAAGATTTTGGATCATCCTTACTATCATTATTCTGAATTCTTTTTCAGGTAGACTACCTATTTCCTCTTCATTTGTTAGGTCTGGTGTGTTTTGACCCTGCTCCTTCATCTGCTGTGTGTTTTTCTGTCATCTCATTTTGCTTCTGTGTTTGGGGTCTCCTTTTCACAGGCTGCAGGTTCGTAGTTCCCGTTGTTTTTGGTATCTGTCCCCGATGGCTAAGGTTGGTTCAGTGGGTTGTGTAGGCTTCCTGGTGGAGGGAACTAGTGCCTGTGTTCTGGTGGATGAGGCTGGATCTTGTCTTTCTGGTGGGCACGTCCAGGTCTGGTGGTGTATTTTGGGGTGTCTGAGGCCTTATTATGATTTTAGGCAGCCTCTCTGCTAATGGATGGGGCTGTGTTCCTGTCTTGCTAGTTGTTTGGCATAGGGTGTCCAGCACTGTAGCTTGCTGGTCATTGAGTGAAGCTGGGTCTTGATGTTGAGATGGAGATCTCTGAGAGATTTTTGCTGTTTGGCATTACGTTGATCTGTGAGGTCTCTTGTGGACCAGTGTCCTGAAGTTGGCTCTCCCACCTCAGAGGCATGGCCCTGATGCCTGGCTGGAGCAACAAGAGACTTTCATCCACACGGCTCAGAGTAAAAGGGAGAAAAAATGAAAGAAAGAAAGAAAGAAAGAAAGAAAGAAAGAAAGAAAGAAAGAAAGAAAGGAGAGGATATAGTGAAGTAAAATAAAGCTATTATAAAGCAAAGCTGTACAGTCAAAATCTAACCCAGAAGCATATACATATACACTCACAAAAAAAGGAAAAGGGGAAAAATTAATATATCCTGCTCCCAAAGTCCACCTCCTGAAAATGGGATGATTCTTTGTCTATTCAGGTATTCAACCGATGCAGGCACATCAAGTTTTTTGTGGAGTTTTAATCCGCTGCCTCTGAGGCTGTTGGGAGAGATTTCCCTTTCTCTTCTTTGTTCGCACAGCTCCCGGGGTTCAGCTTTGGATTTGGACCCGCCTCTGCGTGTAGGTCGCATGAAGGTGTCTGTTCTGCGCCCAGACAGAATGGGGTTAAAGGAGCAGCTGCCTCGTGGGCTCTGGATCACTCAGGGCGGGGGGAGGGAGTGGTACAGAGGAGGCGGGGTGAGCCTGCCGCGTCAGAGGCCGGCGTGACATTGCAGCAGCCTGAGGCGCACCGTGCGTTCTCCCGGGAAAGTTGTCCCTGGATCACGGGACCCTGGCAGTGGCGGGCTGCACCGGATCTCGGGAGCGGCGGTGTGGAGAGTGACCTGTGCTCACACACAGGCTTTTTGGTGGCAGCAGCAGCAGCCTTAGCGTCTCACGCCCGTCTCTGGGGCCCGCACTGATTGCCGCGGCTCGCGCCCATCTCTGGAGTTCGTTTCGGCGGCACTCTGAATGCCCTCTCCTTGCGCGCGGTGAAACAAAGAGGCAAGAAAAAGTCTCTTGCCTCTTCGGCAGCTGCAGACTTTTTCCCGGTCTCCCTCCCAGCCAGCTGTGGTGCGCTAACCCCTTCAGGCTGTGTTCACGCCGCCAACCCCAGTCCTCTCCCTGCGATCCGAGGGAAGCCCGAGCCTCAGCTCCCAGCCCCGCCCACCCCTGCGGGTGAGCACACAAGCCTCCCGGGCTGCTGAGTGCTGCTTGGCGCCGAGCCTCTGTGCGGGAATCTCTCCATTTTTTCCTCTGCACCCCTGTTGCTGTGGGATCCGCGCTGATAGCCACGGCTCGCGCCAGTCTCTGGAGCTCGTTTAGGCGGCGCTCTGAATCCCCTCTCCTCACGCACCAGGAAACAAAGAGGGAAGAAAAAGTCTCTTGCCTCTTCGGCAGCTGCAGACATTTTCCCGTACTCCCTCCTGGCTAGCTGTGGTGCACTAAGCCTTCAGGCTGTGTTCATGCTGCCAACCCCAGTCCTCTCCCTGCGATCCAACCGAAGCCCGAGCCTCAGCTCCCAGCCCCGCCCGCCCCGGCGGGTGAGGAGACAAGCCTCTCGGGCTGGTGAGTGCTGCTCAGCGCCGAGCCTCCGTGCGGGAGTCTCTCCGCTTTGCCCTCCACACCCCTGTGGCTGTGCTCTCCTCCGTGCCTCCGAAGTTTCCCTCCTCTGCCACCCGCAGTCTCTGCCCGCGAAGGGGCTCCTAGTGCGTGGAAACCTTTCCTCCTTCACAGCTCCCTCCCACTGGTGCAGGTCCCTTCCCTATTCTTTTGTCTCTGTTATTTCTTTTTTCTTTTGCCCTACCCAAGTACATGGGGAGTTTCTTGCCTTTTGGGAGGTCTGACGTTTTCTGCCAGCGTTCAGTGGGTGTTTTGTAGGAGCAGTTCCACTTGTAGATGTATTTCTACTGTATCTGTGGGAAGAAAGGTGATCTCCGTGTCTTACTCTTCCGCCATCTTCTCTCAGAGTCTCCCATTCATCTTTTGATGGTCATTTAGGTTGCTTCCATGACCTGGGTATTGAAAATAGTGCTGCAATAAACAGTGGGGTGCATGTGCTTTTTGAATTATCGTTTTCTCTGGGTATATGCCCAGTAGTGGGATTGCTGGGTCGTATGGTAATTCTATTTTTAATTTTTAAAGAAACCTCCATACTGTTCTCCATAGTGGCTGTATCATTTATATTACCACCAACCGACCAAGAGGGTTCCCTTTTCTCCACACCCTCTCTAGCATTTATTGCTTGTAGATTTTCTGATGTTGCCCATTCTAACTGGTGTGAGGTGATACCTCACTGTAGTTTTGATTTGCATTTCTCTATTAATTAGTGATGTTGAGCAGTTTCTCATATGCCTATGGCCATCTGTATGTCTTCTTCGGAGAAATGTCTATTTAGGTCTTTTGCCCACTTTTTTTTTAACATCTTTATTGGAGTATAATTGCTTTACAATGATGTGTTAGTTTCTGCTGTATAACAAAGTGAATCAGCTATATCTCCATATCCCCTCCCTCTTGCATCTCCCTCCCACACTACCTATCCCACCGCTCTAGGTGGTCACATAGCACTGAGGCCATCTCACTGTGCTATGCAGCTGCTTCCCACTAGCTATCTATTTT
This sequence comes from Eschrichtius robustus, assembly GCF_028021215.1. NCBI lineage: Eukaryota > Metazoa > Chordata > Mammalia > Artiodactyla > Eschrichtiidae > Eschrichtius > Eschrichtius robustus. The sequence goes on along the minus strand of NC_090840.1, from coordinate 26,900,866 downwards.
ACATTAGGTAGTGTATATATGTCAATGTTACTCTCTCACGTCATCCCAGCTTCCCCTTCCCCCTCCTCGTGTCTTCAAGTCTATTCTCTATGTCTGTGTCTTTATTCCTGTCCTGCCCCTACGTTTATCAGAAGCATTCTGCCCATTTTTTAATAGGTTTTTTTTTTTTTTAAATATTGAGCTGTATGAACTGTTTATATATTTTGGAGATTAATCCTTTGTCTGTTGATTTGTTTGCAAATATTTTCTCCCATTCTGAGGGTCATCTTTTCGTCTTGTTTATAGTTTCCTTTGCTGTGAAAAGCTTTTAAGTTTCATTAGGTCCCATTTGTTTGTTTTTGTTTTTATTTCCATTACTCTAGGTAGTGGGTCAAAAATATCTTGCTGTGATTTATGTCAAAGAGTGTTCTGCCTATGTTCTCCTCTAAGAGTTTTATAGTATCTGGACTTACATTTAGGTCTTTAATCCATTTTGTGTTTATTTTTGTGTGTGGTGTTAGGGAGTGTTCTAATTTCATTCTTTTATATGTAGCTGTCCAGTTTTCCCAGCACCACTTATTGAAGAAACTGTCTTTTCTCCATTGTATATCCTTGCCTCCTTTGTCATAGTTCAGTTCACCATAGGTGCATGGGTTTACCTCCGGGCTTTCTGTACTGTTCCATTGATGTATATTTCTGTTTTTGTGTCAGCACCATTTTGTCTTGATGACTGTAGCTTTGTATAGTCTGAAGTCCCAGAGTCTGATTCCTCCAGCTCCTTTTTTTCCCTCAAGAATGCTTTGGTCTTCTGCCCATTTTTGGATTGGGTTGTTTGATTTTTTGTTATTGAGCTGCATGAGCTGCTTGTAAATCTTGGAGATTAATCCTTTGTCAGTTGCTTCATTTGCAAATATTTTCTCCCATTCTGAGGGTTGTCTTTTGGTCTTGTTTATGGTTTCCTTTGCTGTGCAAAAGCGTTTAAGTTTCATTATATACACTACCAAATGTAAAATAGATAGCTAGTGGGAAGCAGCTGCACAGGACAGGGAGATCAGCTCGGTGCTTTGTGACCACCTAGAGTGGTGGGATAGGGAAGTTGGGAGGGAGGGAGTTGCAAGAGGGAAGAGATATGGGAACATATGTATATATATAACTGATTCAATTTGTTACAAAGCAGAAACTAACACACCATTATAAAGCAATTATACTCCAATAAAGAGGTTTAAAAAAAAAAAAGACATTCTTGAACAACTAGGGGAAGTTTAACATGGACTGAATGCTAGATAATTTCATTAAGTTACTGTTAATTTTTTTATAGATGATGTTATTACTATTTATGGTGAAAATAAACCTTAATAATAAATCTTAGGAGATGCATAAAAAAAAAATTAAAAAAAAAGAATGCTTTGGCTTTTCAGGGTCTTTTGTGTCTCCATACAAATTTTAAGATTTTTTTGTTCTAGTTCTGTAAAAAATGCAATTGGTAATTTGATAGGGATTCCGTTGAATCTGTAGATTGCTTTGGGTAGTATAGTCATTTTCACAATGTTGATTCTTCCAATCCAAGAACATGGTATATCTCTCCATCTGTTTGTGTCATCTTTGATTTCTTTCATCATTGTCTTATAGTTTTCTGAGTACAGTTTTTTTTTACCTCCTTAGGTAGGTTTATTCCTAGGTATTTTATTCTTTTTTTTGCAATGGTGAATGGGATTGTTTCCTTAATTACTCTTTCTGATCTTTAGTCATAAGTGTACAGGAATGCAAGAGATTTCTGTGCATTAATTTTTTATCCTGCAACTTTACCAAATTCATTGATTAGCTCTAGTAATTTCTTGGTGGCATCTTAACGATTTTCTATACATAGTATCATGCCATCTGAAAACAGTGAGATTTTTACTTCTTCTGTTCCAATTTGTATTCCTTTTATTTCTTTTTCTTCTCTGATTGTCATGGCTAGGAATTCCAAAACTACGTTGAATTATAGTGGCAAGAGCAGACATTCTTGTCTTGTTCCTGATCTTAGAGGAAAGACTTTCAGTTTTCACCATTGAAAATGATGTTTGCTGTGGGTTCATCATATATGGTCTTTATTATGTTGAGGTAGGTTCCCTCTGTGCCCACTTTCTGGAGAGTTTTTATCATAAATGGGTGTTGACTTTTTTGAAAAGCTTTTTCTGCATCTATTGAGATGATCATATGGTTTTTATTCTTCAGTTTTTAATATGGTGTATCACACTGATTGATTTGCATATATTGAAGAATCCTTGCATCCCTGGGATAAATCCCACTTGATCATGGTGTATGATCCTTTTAATGTGTTGTTGGATTCTGTTTGTTAGTATTTTGTTGAGGATTTTTGCATCTATATTCATCAGTGATATTGGTCTGTAATTTCCTTTTTTTGTAGTATCTTTGTCTGGTTTTACTATCAGGGTGATGGTGGCCTTGTAGAATGAGTTTGGGCGTGTTCCTTTCTCTTCAATTTTTTGGAAGTGTTTGAGAAGGATGAGTGTTAGATCTTCTCTAAATGTTTGATAGAATTCACCTGTGAATCCATCTGGTCCTGGACTTTTGTTTGTTGGAAGATTTTATATCACAGTTTCAATTTCTTTACTTGTGATTGGTCTGTTCATATTTTCTATTTCTTCCTGGTTCAGTCTTGGAAGGTTATACCTTTCTAAGAATTTGTCCATTTCTTCTGGGTTGTCCATTGTATTGGCATAGAATTGTTTGTAGTAGTCTCTTATGATGCTTTATATTTCTGCAGTGTCCATTGTAACTTCTCCTTTTTCATTTCTAATTTTATTGACTTGAGTCTTCTCCCTCTTTTTCTTGATGAGTCTGGCTAAAGTTTATAAATTTTGTTCATCTTCTCAAAAATAAGCTTTTAGTTTTATTGATCTTTGGTATTGTTTTCTTTGTTTCTATTTCATTTATTTCTGCTCTGATTGTTATGATTTCCTTCCTTCTGCTAACTTTGGGTTTTTTTTTTTTTTTTTTTCTTCTTTCTCTAATTGTTTAGGTGTATAGTTAGATTGTTTATTTGAGATTTTTCTTGTTTCTTGAGGTAGGATTGTATTGCTATAATCTTCCCTCTTAGAACTACTTTTGCTGCATCCCATAGGTTTTGGATCATCGTGTATTTGTTGTCATTTGTCTCTAGGTATTTTTTGATTTCCACTTTGATTTCTTCAGTGATCTCTTGGTTATTTAGTAACGCATTGTTTAGGCTCCATATGTTTGTGGTTTTTAGGGTTTTTTTCCCTGTAACTGGTTTCTAATCTCATAGTGTTGTTGTCAGAAAAGATGCTTGATATGATTTCAATTTTCTTAAATTTACCAAGGCTTGAATTGTGACTCAAGATATGATGTATCCTGGAGAATGTTCTGTGTGCACTTGAGAAGAAAGTGTAATTTGCTGTTTTTGGATGGAATGCCCTATAAATATCAATTAAATCTATCTGGTCTATTGTGTCTTTTAAAGCTTGTGTTTCCTTGTTAATTTTCTCTCTGGATGATCTGTCCATTGGTGTTACCAAAATGTTAAAGTCCCCCACTATTATAGTGATACTGTCGATTTCCTCTTTTATAGCTGTTGCAATTTGCCTTATATATTGTGGTGCTCCTATGTTGTGTGCATATATATTTATAATTGTTATATCTTCTCCTTGGATTGACCCCTTGATAATTATGTGGCGTCTCTTCCTTGTCTTTTGTAACGTTCTTTATTTTGACGCCTATTTTATCTGATATGAGTATTGCTACTCCAGCTTTCTTTTGATTTCCATTTACATGGAATATCTTTTTCCATTCCCTCGCTTTCAGTCTGTATGTGTTCCTAGGTCAGAAGTGGGTTTCTTGCAGACAACATATATATGGGTCTCGTTTTTGTGTCCATTCAGGAAACCTGTGTCTTTTGGTTGGAGGCTTTACTCCATTCACATTTAAGGTAATTATTGATCTGTATGTTCCTATTATCAATTTCTTAATGGTTTTGGGTTTGTTTATGTAGGTCCTTTTCTTCTCTTGTCTTTCCCACTTAGAGAAGTTCCTTTATCATTTGTTGTAGAGCTGGTTTGGTGGTGCTGAATTTTCTTAGCTTTTGCTTGTCTGTAAAGCTTTTGGTTTCTCTGACAAATCTGAATGAGATCCTTGCTGGGTAGATTAATCTTGTTTGTAGTTTCTTCCCTTTCATCACTTTAAATATATTGTTCCACTCCCTTTTGGCTTGTAGAGTTTCTCCTGAGAAAACAGCTGTTTACCTTACGGGAGTTCCCTTCTATGTTATTTTTTTGTTTTTCCCTTGTTGCTTTTAATAATTTACCTTTGTCTTTAATTTTTGTAAATTTGATTACCATGTGTCTCAGGGTGTTTCTCCTTGGGTTTATACAGCCTAGGACTCTCTGCATTTCCTGGACTTGGGTGGCTATTTCCTTCCCCATGCTGGGGAAGTTTTCAACTATAATCTCTCCAAATATTTTCTTGAGTCCTTTCTCTCTCTCTTCTCCTTCTGGGACCTCTATAATGCGAATATTGGTTCATTCAATGTTGTCCCAGAGGTGTCTTAGGCTGTCTTCATTTCTTTTCATTCTTTTTTCTTTATTCTCTTCTGTGGCAGTGAATTCTACCATTCTGTCTTACAGGTCACTTATCTGTTCTTCTGCCACAGGTATTCTGCTATTGATTCATTCTAGTGTATTTTTCATTTCAGTTATTATATTGTTCATCTCTGTTTGTTTGTTCTTTAATCCTTCTAGGTGTTTTTTCTTTAATTCCTCTAGGTCTTTGTTAAACACTTCTTGCATATTCTCGATCTTTGCCTCCATTCTTTTTCTGAGGTCCTGGATCATCTTCACTATCATTATTCTGAATTCTTTTTCTGTAAGGTTGCCTATCTCCACTTCATTTTGTTGTTTTTCTGGGGTTTTATCTTGGTCCTTCATCTAGTACATAGTCCTCTGCCTTTTCTTTTTGTCTATCTTTCTGTGAATGTGGTTTTTGTTCCACGGGCTGCAGGATTGTAGTTCTTCTTGCTTCCACTCTCTGCCCTCTGGTGGATGAGGCTATCTAAGAGGCTTGTGAGTTTCCTGATAGGAGGGACTGGTGGTGGGTAGAGCTGGGTATTGCTCTGGCAGGCAAAGCTCAGTAAAACTTTAATCTGCTTGTCTGCTGATCGGTGGGGCTGAATTCCCTCCCTGTTGGTTTTTTGGCCTGAGGAAACCCATCACCAGAGCCCACAGGTTCCTTGGTGGGGCTAATGGCAGACTCCAGGAGGGCTCACACCAAGGATTACTTCCCAGATCTTCTGTTGCCAGTGTCCTTGTCCTCGCAGTGAGCCACAGCCACTCCCCACCTCTGCAGGAGACCCTCCAACACTAGCAGGTAGGTCTGGTTCAGTCTCCTATTGGGTCACTGCTCCTTCCCCCGGGTCCTGATGAACACACTACTTTGTGTGTGCCCTCCAAGAGTGAGGTCTCTGTTTTCCCCAGTCCTGTTGAAGTCCTGCAATCAAATTCCACTAGCCTTCAAAGTCTGATTCTCTGGGAATTCCTCCTCCCGTTGCCAGACACCCAGGTTGGGAAGCCTGATGTGGGGCTCAGAACATTCACTCCAGTGGGTGGACTTCTGTGGTATAAGTGTTCTCCAGTTTGTGAGTCACCCACCCATTTGTTATGGGATTTGATTTTATTGTGATCACGCCCCTCCTACTGTCTCATTGTGGCTTCTCCTTTGTCTTTGGATGTGGGGTATCTTTTTTGGTGAATTCCAGTGTCTTACTGTCAGTGACTGTTCCTATTTTATCTTTTAAAATTACAATTCTAGTTAACAACTTTCCCACATTATTGAGATATTATTGTTATATAACATATGTAAGTTTAAGGTGTACAACATTATAATTTGATACCTGTATATGTGGTGAAAAAATTACCAAAATAAGTTTATTTAACACTTTCATCCCCTCACATAATTTCCATTTTGTTGTGTATGTTTGTAACATTTAAGATTTATTATCTTAAAGGCTTGCAATTATGTAATATTGTTAATTATAATCACCATGCTATACATTAGATCCTCAGAATTATTAATCTTATAGTTGGAAGATTGACTCTTTGATTATCATCTCTCCATTTCCCGTATCCCCTAGCCACTGAACGACACCAGTCTACTTTCTTTCTTTATTTCTTTGAGTTCATTTCTTTGGTTTCTTGTTGGTTTTTTTTTTTTTTTTTTTTTTTTTTTTTTTTTTTTGACTGTGCCACAAGGCTTACTGGATCTTAGCTCCTTAGTTTCTCAACCAGGGATTGAACCTTTCCCATGGCAGGGAAAGTGCCAAGTCCTAACCACTGGACCACCAGGGAATTCCCAAGTTCATCTTTTCTAGATTCAACTAACAAGTGACAACATATATTATTTGTCTTTCTCTGTCTGATTTATTTAATTTAGCATAATGCCATAAAGGTCCATCCATGTTGTTGCAAATGGCAGGATTTCCTTTTTTGTGGCTGAATAATATTTTTATGGCTAAATAATAAATATATATTTAGTACATATATGAATATATATCACATTCTCTTTATACATTCATCTGTTGATAGACACCTAGTAATGGCTTAGGTACTATGAATAATGCTACAATGAACATTGGGGTATGGATTTTTTCTAGATAGAGATTGCATTCCTTTAAAAAAAAAAATATATATATATATATATATATACCCAGAAGTGAAATTGCTGGATCATATGATAGTCCTATTATTAATTTTTGAGAAAGTCCCATACTATTTTTCATAGTGGTTATTTTAATTTACATTCTCACCAATAGTGTACAAGAGTTGCTTTTTTCCCACAGCTTTACCAAACCTTATTGTCTTTTGTCTTTTTTATAATATCCATTCTAACAGGTGTGAGGTGATTACTCATTGGGGTTTTCATTTGCATTTTCTTGATAAATAATGTTGCAGAACATCTTTTCATTTATCTCTTGGTGAGGTTTATCTTTTCTTTGAAAAATGTTTATTCAGTTCCTTTCCCCCTTTTTTTATTTTAAATTGAGGTTTGGTTGATATATAATATTGCATAAGTTTCAGGTATACAACATATTGATTCAAAATTTTTAAAGGTTATACTCTATTTATATTTATTATAAAGTATTGGCTATATTTCCTGGGTTTTACAATGTATCCTTGTAGCTTATTCATTTTATACATAGTAATTTGTACCTCCTAACTCCCCAATTCTATGTTCCCCCTTCTCCTGTCCCTCTCTGTACTGGTAACCACTAGTTTGTTCTCTATAATTGTGAGTTCATTTCTTTTTTGTTATATTCACTAATTTGTTTTATTTTTAAAATTACACATATAAGTGATATCATACAGTATTTGTGTTTCTATGTCTGACTTATTTCACTTAGCATAATACCCTCCAAGTCCATCCATGTTATTGCAAATTGCAAAATTTAATTCTTTATTATGGCTGAGTAGTATTCCACTGTGCATATATACCATGTCTTCTTTATCCATTCACCTGTTGATGGACACTTAGGTAGCTTCCATATCTTGGAAATTGTAAATAATGCTGCTATAAACATTGGGTGCATATCTTTTCAAATTAGGACTGGAATTGCTGGATCATATGGTAGTTCTATTTTTAGTTTATTGAGAAATCTACATACTGTTTTCCACAGTGCCTATGCCCATTTTTTAATCATATATATATGCTACTGAGCTGTATACAATTTGAGTATTAACCCCTTATTAGATAAATGATTTGCAAATATTTTCTCCCATTCCATAGGCTATCATTTCATTTTGCTTATGGTTTCTTTTGCTGTGCAGAGCTTTTTAGTTTGATGTTTTCCCACTTGTTTATTTTTGCTATTGTTGCTTGTGCTTTTGATTTCAATTCAAAAAATTATTCCAAGACCAATATCAAGGAGCTTTTGTTTTTTTCTAGTAGTTTCAGAGTTGAGCGTCTTGCATTTAAGTCTTTAATCAACTCTGAGTTAATTTTTTATGATTGGTATAATACTGTATAGGAATCTGATTTCATTCTCCTTATATGGTTATCCAGTTTTCCTGATACGATTTGCTGAAAAGATTATCCTTTCCCCATTGAGTATTTTTGGCTCCCTTGTCAAATATTAATTGAAAATATATGTGAGGGTTTGTTTCTGGGATTTCTTTTTTGTTCCTTTGTACATGTGTTTATTTTTATACTACCATATTGTTGTAATTACTGTAGCTGTGGAATAAAGTTGAAAATCAGAAATTTTGATTCCTCCAGCTCTGTTGTTCTTTCTCAGGATTGCTTTGGTTATTCAGAGTTTTTTTTGGTTTGTTTGTTTGTTTTGTTTTTGTTTTTTGAGGGAGTCTTCTTTAGTGGCTCCATTCAAATTTTAAGATTGTTTTTCATGCTTCTGTGAAAAATGACACTTTGATAAGGAATGTATTAAATTTATAGATGGCTTTGGGTAGTACAGACATTTTAATGATATTAATTCTGATCTATGAACATGGAATATCTTTCCATTTTTTGTGTGTCTAATTTATCTCATCAATATCTTGTATTTTTTAGTATACAGATCCTTCACCTCCTAGGACTACAAGATTTCTCCTGAGAAATCTGCTAATAGACTTTTAGGGGTTCTCATATGTGGCAGATTTTTTTTTTCAGATTCTACTTTTAGAATTATCTCTATGTTTGATTTTAGACAGTTTTATTATTAATGTGTCTAGGAGAGTATTGTTTGTGGTTGAAATTAGGAAACATATTAGCTGTATGCACTTAAAAGTCTAAATCTCTCCCCACATTCAGGAAGTTTTTAACTCTTGTTTCTCTAAATAAGCTTTCTGCCCCCTTTCTCCCTGTCTTCTCCTTCTGAGATTCCAATAATGCATAGATTGGTCCTTTTAATGGTATCCCACAAATCACATAGATTCTCTTCACTCTTTTTCATTCTTTTTTCTTTTTGTTCCCCTGACTGGATGATTTCAAATAACCTGTCTTCCTATTCATTAGTTCTTTCTTCTGCTTGGTTGAATTTACTATTGAAGTTCTTTATTGAATTCTTCAAATCAGTCATGGTGTTCCTCAGCTCTAGGGTTTCTGATGTTTTTGGTTTTTAATGGTTTCTCTTTATTTGTCCAACTTCTCATTTTTTTCATACATTAGTTTCCCAATTTCATTTAGTTGTATATTTGTGTTTTCTTATAGTTCATGGAATTTCATTTAGAGGATTATTCTGAATTCTTTGTCAGACAGTTCATAGATCTCCATTTCTTTATGATCAGCCATTGAAATTTTGTTAGTTTCCTTTGGTGGTGTCATTTTTCCTTTTTTATTCATGATCTTTGTGGCTTTGTGTTGGTGTTTGCACATTTGATGATTAGGCACCCCTTTCAGTCCCTTTATAGACTGACTTCAGCTGTCAGAGCCCTTCACCATTCAGCCCATTTAGAGATTCTAGTGATCTGTCTGATAGTGTCTGAGGGTGGGCTGGCTGTGGGAATCCTTGGGAGTCTTGGTGCATGGGTGGTCAAAAACCTAGTTCTGTGGTAGTCAGTCAGCCTTAGGCCTAGTTTTGACCCTGGGTTCACAGGTACCTCATGTAGCTTACCTTTGCGGACACTGATGGGGAGCCTGAGGTCACAGGACCTATGCAAGTGTGCTGGAGCTGGCTGGTGCTGGATATGCTGTAAGCGCATGTGCACAGCAGCCTGCTTGGAGCCTGGCACCACAGAAACTGCCCAATGCCACGAGAGCCTGCATTGGTAAGGTAAGCCAGGAGCTGGGTTCATGGAAGCCTGCTGGCAGCCTAGGTTTGTGGAAGCCTGAGGGAACCTGGGGCCACAATAGCCACCTGGAGCTGTAGGAACTAGCAGGTGCCAAGATGGATTGGATCTCTAGGTTCCCAGAAACCCTCTGAGACCCTGGAGCTGAGGAAGCTGCTGAGCCACTTGGGGCTGCTGGAGGTGGCCAGTACCCAGGTGGGAAAGGGCCCTAGGTTCACAAGTGGTCTCTGGAAACCTGGAAATGAGGAACCTGCCTGAAGCTGTGGGTCTTGCCTGAGTGTGCTGGAATCTGCGGGTGACAGTGTGATTCAGGGGCCTGGATTAGCAGGTTTCTGTTGGAAGCTTGGTGGCAAACCTTTATTTTATCTTAAGCTCGTGGGTTTTTTTGGTCTTTTGAAACTCTGGTCTCACTTACTGTACTTTAATATTTCTATCTCCATCTTTCTGTCTCACTCTCTTTCCCTATTACTTCCATTCTTTTCTTCCCTTGTCTGTTCTATTTTTTCCCCTTTCCTCATTCTCTTCCACATTCTTTCTCTGTCAATTCTTCAACAGTCGTCCTCTTGCCTTTCCTTTCTTTACCACTTCCCTGTCACCTTTGGATGTGCCTTATCTCCCTGTATCCTCTTTATCTCCTATCCCTCAGCCAAGATGATTTCTATCCCAACCATCCAAATTTTTTCAGCATCTTGATGATGGGTGGACCAAGGAGAAGGATTTCATTATTGTCTTAACCATCTAAATATCTGGAGAACAGGGCCCTGGTTAGAGTTCTGTTGTTCTTTTTGTGCATTTTGTTTCTGTTCCTTGTAAGGTGGAACATATTATTACTTCAAAATTATATATTTTTATTTTGTTTTGAACAATGGAAAAAGACAAGCTAACCTTTCTGTTCATCCTTAAATATGGCATATCTGCTTCCAGATAGTTATGACAGGCTTGTCAAAATTGCCTGATCATCATGGGAAAAGATATGAGAATTACAGGAAAAGGAAGCCATTTCAATTCATTTTTTTACCCTTTTTCCTGGACTGCAAAGTAATTCCAGATCACAAATATTGGTGGAATGCAGAGGAACCTTGGACCATTTTATGGAATATTTGGACTCCTACTCACTACTCTGTGGTTTGAGTTCATCCAGATTTCCCTAAAAAAGGATGAGGTTTAATAATGCAATCTCGAATATGGTTTTAAACAAATTTCAACACAATATGTGAAAATTCAAATATGAGATCCTCTTTCTGAGAATTGAATTTTCAGTCTGTTTCAATATTTCCTAAAGGCAATCAATTCATGATTAGCTATATTATTATAATTAGTTACATTGTATGATAGATCTAACTTTGAGGTGATTTCATATTGAAATTGCAGTGCAAGATACTTTTCTATTGGTAATCTTATACTACAAAATTATCATTATCTATTTTTCATTAATTATTTCAAATACTTGCTCCCAACAGTCAAAACCACCCCTTGGGTTGAAAACTATGAATTTATTTCAAATATAGGGAAACTACACCTGGGAGTTCATTGGTTTAAGTACCAATCTTGTAAATGAGATCATATCCAGTCCAAACCTGCATCAAATCATAAGGAGGTAGGCAAGATAGACGTTCACATATGAACGGAATAATGGTTGATGATGGGGGGTTTATGATATATTTATTTTCTTACAGTTCTGAGTTTTATAATTGTTTGGTTGACCTTCTAAATGGCAACATTCAGTGATTACACTTCTAGTAGTCAATTAATGTGTAAGGTTCCAAATTCAAATAGGTGTATAAATATAGGAGATAGTGTGTTTGTGTGCACGTGTGTCAGTACACTAATATTTCATCATTTTATCAGCTGCCTCCAAACTACATGTGATTAAAATCAGCATCCTAAATTAGAAGGAATAGGGAGGACTGGGGAATGAAAGGAAGCTTTAGAAATGCAGAAGGAGCTTTGTTGGAAGATGCTTCAGGGACAGAAAGGCAGTATAAAAGAAAATATCTGTTTTTCTAATTTATATTATTTCAATACTCTGGGTCTAAAGCATTTACTTGCCACTGTTTTTTCCCTAGTTGTTCTGATATTCCTTTATTTTATATATGGAACTTTGAATATCAATGAAACCTGTATAATCATCTATATATGTATGTATATCAAAGTTGAGGAAAAGATTGGAGGTTATTATCAACAAGAGGAAGAACTGCACAAATTCATATATCCAAATTGGTTAATAGTTTTGTTTTGGGAGGTTTTTAATGTGGTGGTCTAAAGTATCCAGTGTAACAAAACTCGCATTAGCTAAGCTTGTTTAGTTTATTTTATGAAGTGGAACCTGTGTATCTAACATACATTTGAAATTAAGACACATTACCTTCACCAATCAGTAGTTTGTTTTCACTGTGATAAAAGACATATAACATAAATTTTACCATTTTAACCATTTTAAGTGTATAGTGAATACAGCAGTAAATGGAAAGAAAAGAAGAGGGTTTGGCAGAGAGAAGCTGGGCTGTAACGTAGTCTCAACAAAGGCCTAAGCAAACTCCATAGGGGCCTCTGTAATTGTACTGAGTAAGTTTGAGGGGCCAGGCCTTTACATACCTTTAACAACTGGTAATTTGATGCACACTACCCTGCAAATGGGGTTGGACCATGAAGCTGAGGAATCTCTTCAGCCAAATTAATTCCAAAGCTGACAGGACTGTCTGGTGGCAACAATCCCAGCTGCAGAAAAAATAAGATTTTAGTATTGAAAGGGCATCTGGACAGTGCCTTACAGACATGGCTTCAGTGTTTTCCCATAAACAATTCTCATTTGTTCTGATAACAGTGCAAGGTAACTAGGGCAAGTATTATTAACCATGAAGCAAGTTAATAATTGAATTAAAAATTTATACTACACAGGGAGCTTATTTATTTTATTAAATACAGAATTAGCAATGTAACACTGGCAGGGAACGATAATTCTAAACATGTACTTACTGACATTTTAACTTGTAATATGTAAAGGAATGATTCTGAGTAATTTGATGCTAAGGAAAAAACTACATAGAAAAAAACAAAACAGAAATAAGCATAACAAATTTCTGATGATTGATGGGGAAGCTCAAATCTCTTTCTGTGATTCAGCATCAATTCTAGCTAATATCTGTATTTAAATGTTTACAATGTCACTTAGTATGAGGTAACTAAACACTAAGACAGCTCATAGAGATTTTTCTTTGTCGATTTTCTTTATTTTTCCCCCACTTTTTGTACATTTTCTTGTACTAAAACTTCAGATATTCTCCTGCTGAGAAATGAAGGTAGGCACAGTAGTGGATCATGTTTTTGACAAGACCAAAGCCTGCTGACCCGTGCACAATATACTTACCTGCCACATTTTTGTCAACATCTTGACAAGGTCATCATGCATTAAAGAGAAACATTTAGTCTCTAACACTCTAATGCTCACTTTTCTTGAAGAAAGTGTGCAAAAGTGTACAATTTTAACACATCACTATCATTGTTGCCTACATAGTAGGCAATTTGGTTCATTGTAAGTGAAATCTTGCATGCAAATACATCGGCCAGAAGAAAAATGTTCTGAACAATTGCCAGCTACATCTTTGAAAGATACACATTGGTTGACCTCTAAATATCATTGTGGCTTAAAACTAAACCAGGTATTTTCAAGTATGTTTATTATTGGAACACTTTCATTAAGCAAAGACCAAAAATAGAGTTGTTGTTTATCTATCTATCTATCTATCTATCTATCTATCTATCTATCTATCTATTTCTATCATCTATCATTATCTTTACCTATCATCTATTTAATTCCAGGGCTTGGACCAACTGATTTGTCTCTCCTTCAACTCCAAGCATAACTAAGGTTTTAATCTGTGAGGACTATAAGGATATTCTAGGGCAAAATTTAAAAACCTCTTACTTACTGTCAAATTTTAGAGGGTATTAAGGGTATTAATATATATATATATTTCTAAGCCACAATGACACATTTTGAACATCTATTTTAGAACTTAATGCCTGTATGAGGCTAGCTTATGCATGGATATTATTTACCTGTCCATATTTTGATTCAAGATTATGTTTTTTTTTTTCCCTCCTATATATGTCTGTCTACACTAACTGAATAAAAGTTTGGCACAGTTGCATTGGATTGAACAGAACAAAATTTGATAAATATTATCTTAATATGGTTATTAAATCCTTCATAGCCAATAACATTCCTACATTAGTATTCCAGTTATAAAATACAAATACTTATATGGAAATACTATGATCCAAAAGATATAATTACTACACATATAATCTTTTCTTGGACTTTTACTCTTTTTTCTTGGCCTGCAAATCTTAATATCTGTCTGAGGTACAATTTTATCAAAGTGATAAGTCAGGCAAGAATATCAGGGATAAATGGTGTAGGACTTCCAAGAGGAAACAAAGGATACACTTTGAAATCACAACACAGTAGTAATTTTAGATAGAATTGTCACATACTTGCCTATTGGCAGGTAGAGTAGAACTTGGGGATTTCACCCTATGGTAACCATTTCTCTTAGGAATACAATAAGGCAATCCAATTTTATCTTCCTAGTAATCTAGGTGTTGCTAAGATGTTTCTTTGGTTAGAGTCAATTGACTTTTATTTCTGGATTCTGATGTACTAGGTATATAGAGTCTAAAGGCTTTTCAACTTATGATAGTTTTTCCTTATATTTTAAAGTCCTGACAAAAAGTTGTTATCCACCATTTTTTAAAAGCCTCCTGTAATTTATGAACAGTCCAGGTCTTCAATGTACAGATGCAGAGAGAAAGAGACTATATACATATATTTATATATATATACACACACATAGATGTATGTATATATTAATTTTATATACATATAATATGCATATTATTTACTCCCACATTTTAAGTGTGAGAAAAAGTGTTATATACATAAAACATATGCATATTCATATATACACACATATTTTACACTATAGTATTATATAATTAGGCTGATAATCCCAGGCTTTCATATATTTTGGGGAAAGCCCAAGTTTATTAAATGTATAAACTCACTCCTCTATCATGTTAATGAAAGAAAAAATGTTAAAATCAATAGAATGCATAAACCAAGGTTTTAAATATTTGTATAAAGTATATCCTAAAATATAGCTACATAAGCAATGAAACAAAAACTTGACAATTAATTAAAGCACTTTTGTTAATGTTTTGTATTTCATCATTCTTCTTGAAAAGTTGTTTAGCTCCAACAGAGCTGTACTAACTCACGTACACTATGAAGAACCACAATGACATTTATATGGACTTACAATCATGGTATTCATCAGTTCCTCTAATAAGCATTTATGAAGCACGAACGTTTCCAAAATTTTGCATAGAATATAAAGAAGATGAGTGTATGCCCCATTGGGATTCTGATTAATAAGCTTTCTCAAGGAAACTTAATATTGGCCACTGTTAAATGAGTGAGGAAAAACAAAAGAACCCCAAGCCTGAAAGATTTGGCTCCATGTAATTTGACTTCAAAGTTATTTACTTAACATAGGATGACAGCGTGTACTTGATTTCATGCATATGAATTATAATTAAATTTATAAAATCATACACTGAATTGACATTAATGACAACATTAGTTTCATCTTAGATATTCTGTTTATATGTACTTTCTTTTGAGGCTTCAAACTATTGATACTGAAACTTTTCAAACTTATTCTTTGAGTTAAAGCAGACTAATTTTTAAGCAATCAGTCTGTGACTTGAAAAATCTAATTTCTTTCTCCAAAACATATTTAGGTATATATAAAGCTAGGATGGACTAGGTCAATACTGAAAAAAAAAAAATGTCTTACACATTTCTAAAAGCATGTGGTTTACACACATTTTCACACTGTAATACCTCATTCAAATTTTGATCTTCACAAGTCAATGTTCCTGAATGGCCAATTATGCTTGTTCCCACTTATAGCAAACTGAATATGAGAATAAAAAATTTAAGAAATCAGTAGAAAACTTGGGATTTGAATTAGTTCATTTTGTTTATTTTTATGTTAAGTACCAACATATTTTTGTCTATAATATTAAGCAATAGCAAAAACAATGATTATCAGGTTTACAAAATTTTAAATGGTTCTTGTTTCTATGCCTTTAAAATGTAGTGATTATCAAGCGTGCATTCAATGAAAGAGCCAGACAAAACTCCACCCTGGCTTGCTCCCAGGTCACTGCTCTGGCTTGGCTTTCACTGGTCTTGAGGAAGAATAAGCCAAGAACAGTTGAGCCAAAAGGAGCATCCAGAGTATAATCATCATCACAAGGCTAATAATCATAACAGCTGCCAAAAGGATATACACCAGTGATGATATGGGTGCCAAAACACTCAATAATTTTGTTGAGCCTTGGAAGTTATGCATAAAATGCTGTGTGATCACAGTGTTGTACCACTGAGAAGTATGGTGTGTTTAATCATCCTTTTCCTCTGGCATACTCGTTGCTTATTTCTTCCTTGTCAGTGTCACACTTGCCTAGTCTTTAAAAAAATTCAGCTTTAAGTAAGGAAAAAACAATGAAAAAATGTAAAAACCTGTAATTTTGCGAGGACTGAATTTCTAACAGAATGACATTATAATAGTTCAGTTTCAAGCAGTGGTAACAGTGGAAATTAACCAATAAACCTGACAGCACATAGAGCAATCTTTAAGTACAAGTAAATTTACTACTAGTTGTCATGCAGGCACAGAAAAACTGCATCGCTAATGCTATTTCTGAACTTAATTCAATACTTTATAAAACTATGTCTCTCAATATGACAACAAGCAATAAGAAGCTGTATAATATTTCAGTTCCACAATTTAAACAGAAGTTTTTATATGATAAAAAAAATTTTTCTGACGCAAATAAATGATATAAACCAGTAGTTTTAATTACCTTTAGCTGAGTATAAAACAAAAACCTATAAAGCATTATTATAAGGTTAACATTTACAGTGATAAGCTCAAGAAAGTCAGTGTCATTTACATATGCTTTTAAGAAAAACTATGAGAGTCTTTGAACACATTTATGATTCAGATTCAAACAGAATCTTTTGGACAGTAAAATGTCGCTAGGGTATGCTAGTAATAGTTATAGCAACACAGGCATTTATATTTCTGTAAAGATTCAGTTGCCCATGCTTGGAAAGATGGTTCTAAAATTATATGCAATATAAGACATAGGAAAAACGTTATAGAACATGAGATTTGTTTCATACTGGGATGAGTATAGACGGCCATACTAGAGGATCTATGTCAAGAAGATTCATTGCATTGCATAAATTAAAGGAGTATTAGGTCCATTTTATTGAATCTCTCATTTAAAGGTGAGAAAATTAAATCCCCCAAAAGCCAAATTGATTTCCAAAGTCACAAAAAGGTATATGAGAAAAAAAAAACCGAGTCCAAAATGCATCTTCTCAGTCTTAACCCTTAGCATTTGACCAATATACCTCCTGGAGGTCTAAAAACATAATGCTATCATTCAGTAAATACTTATTAAGATGATTAAATTGAATTAAATTGAAGAATAACTTTCAAAATATTTTATAGAAGTTAGATGTCTAATAACTAAATATCAAAAGAATGTTCGTATTGCAAATGGGCTAATTTGATTTCTTCTTGAGTTTAATATTACTTACATTTTCTCTTATATCACACATAATTGGTTGTTTCAGAATTTTTAAATCACAATATGGCCCTGTAAGAAATGATGATAAACTAATGAAGTTTCACAGGTCAATTTCTTTTGCCACACAGGAAATTTGATATTATCAATTTACAAAAGAGAGCCACTCATATTAGACACTTTTCTACATCAATTTCACTTCATTCCACAAATTTTTACATTTATTCTCATCTTCCATTCAAGGCCAAAAATGCTATATGCAGTAGATTCCCAGATTCTCACCAGATATGTCAGGAGTAAGAAATAACAACTTTTTAGAGGAGAAAATTGTTTAATATATTGGAAACTTCCTGTATACCACTTCAAAATCCTCCTTGCCTCCCTGCTACTTCACTCAGTGTGTGACAACCAATCACACAAAGGGCTTCAATCAGTTTCATGCAGGTGCAATCCAACAGTGCCTCACTTCCAAACCATGCTGCTTACTTCTTCCTTCTTGCTCTGGGCTTCTCTGATGCTGCAACACAGGATGCCTAAGGAAATCAGCTCTGCCCTGATAAATGCTCATCCCTCATACATGCATGACCTGTATTTGTGGCCGTTAATGCTGACATTTGACCAATAGGGATCTGGAGACAACAGATAAATCCTACCTCTTTTTCCTGCCCTGGGTAGAAAGTCTGAGAATACAGTTCACAGATTTTTCCAAAGATCTCACAGGGTCAGGTTTCAGGGAATCGAATCTGTAACTAACTGTACAGCACAGCTTTGTATTGACTTCCCTCCTTGTACATTCCACTTCCCCTATTTCACTTCACAGCCCTCCTCTTCCTCTCTGTCCCTTACACCTGATACCTGGGGTCACTTTGCAAATACACTGCCTTCATGCATGCCACTGTCTCAGGCTCTGTTTTCAGGACAACCCAGACTAACTTGGAGATGTGTTTTTTAATGTGACTAATTTTACTCACTATGGATATGGATGGGACCAACCTAAACAGTCACAATTCAAATGTGAATTCCAACAAAATTATAATTTTGTACATGTCATGTACATAACACTTACCATTGATCTTTGAAATTATTCATGAAAAGTTGAAATGGCAAATATTTATGCCACTAACACCAAGGTTCTATTTTAAATTCTGGGATATTGACAGAGTGACTCAGTCATGTAGAATTATCTAAATGTGTGGTAGAACTGTAAACAGGAAAATTTCAATTAGTTGATTTTCAATGAACTCAGCTGTAGCCAATGGCAACAGTACTGCTAATATTTGTAGTTACCTATAGCTATGAGGAAGTACTATTACTAACACTAACTTATTTGGTTTTAGTATTAAAGCAGAGACAACTGGAGTTTATATTCTTTCACCACGATATTATAGCTTGAACAATGTTGCATTAGAAATTGACTCCAAAACCTATTCTCTTGCCTTTAAATCACATCAATCTTTGTGTTTGCCATCCACTTAATTCTACAGCTTTCTTAGGGAAACCTATGTGAACTGAATGGAACAATCATTGAATAGTAATCATTTGTTAATTTGTGTGCATTGTCATTAAGGTATATGCTATTTATGTGAGTACACTTATGAGTAGATACAGCACTAAAAGCCTGTGCTTTGAATACAGTATATTTTAAATGAATATATTTTAATCTATATGTGAAACTGATCTTAATAGTGTTAGAGCTAACAATGAGTTGTCCTTAATTTAGAGGGTCACATAGTGAACTTGTATAAAATTTGATCACATGTTCTGACTCAGCTATGATGCATATTGGATAACAAACTGTAAAGGGCATATAACACTTTATCTGACCCTTAGCCATAACTCACACTGCAAGCCCTCTCTTCTCATTACATATTAATAATTTACACTCCATGATAATGAAATAAAAACCTGGAATTCTGATATTCAAAATTCTGTTTAGATGAAATTCCAATTAAGAAGAAAATGTAAGAACTTAATGGGAACAGGAAGCAGTATAAATTGGTTTCACTAAGACTTCTAAGATTTCAGGGCTGATTTCCTTATGTAGGTTCATATTCTTTGAAGGTAACTTTTGTGATTAGTGTCACATACTGTCATCTAATGTACTGTTGCATTTACAATGAGTGATCTGACTGTTAGGGATTAGAGTAGTTGGTAAACACAAACTGGAGAGGCGCTGAACTGATTTTATTCTCCACTCTTGCAGGTTGAAAACACAAATATTACCTTGGAGTGAAAATGAAGAAACCTAATTTAAAGATATTTAAAATATACCCGTTGGCCATTTGGCAGTTGTGAATACCAAGTGTATCTAATTATATTCCCTCTGCTACTTAAATCTCCTCTTGGAAAAATATAATCCTTTCAGTACTCAGGACATTTTCTGACTAAGCAAATAAACATTGGGCTGACAAGATCTAAGTTTTAACACATAAAGAGAAATAATATTTATCATCTGCTCTCTCCAGTTCACCCTGGATGCTGCCCCAAGGGAATCTTTACAAAATGCCAATGTCATCATTTTATACATTGCTTTAATATTCCTTAATTATTTAGCATAATAGAATTGCCAATTAGGTATCTTCTCATATGGCTACTCAAAAATAGTATTAGTGGCTCTTTGGAATGATGTGATGAAAAGGGTTCTGAGGCAACGAATAGAATAAACAGAAAATGTGCCATTTTTGCTTAATGAAATCAGAATGGAGCGGGATACCTGAATACCTTTCAAAAGTACATAAATGTGTGGTTGCATCTCTCTGGCAAACCCTTCAGCCTTAGCTCTTCTTCCTCAATGCACTGTCCCTTAGTCCTGTGAGGATGCTCTCAGTTCTTGAATGAGCTCTTCCATCCCTGACCTCTGAGCTTTTGCTCAGGTTCTGCATTCTGCTTGGAATTCCATGTCCTGCATCAATCAGGGTGGACAGCTTCTGTGTCTTGGAAGACTGAACTTAATCATCTCTTCTACTATTACATCCTCCCTGATTCACTCAAACACAGTAAGTTACTGCTTCCTTGGTGTCTCTGTTTAACTTAGTGCATAACTTACTTCATTCATTCCCTCATTCATTTAGCCTTTCTCTCAACAAATATTACATACATAAACATAGCATATATGTATAGTCTATACAAGGGGCTTTATGCGTGATTGTGAATAATATAGAAATGCTTATATGAATATGCTTATCCTGTTTTATATAGCTTAGGGCCTCTCATAAATATTCATAACTATACTACAGGCATTTATTTATTTATGTTTCCCATATTAAAATATAAACTTTTTGGAAGACTGATTAGAGCATATATTTATTTGTATCCCTCATATTTAGTACAGTGCCCAATACAATGTCGGTGTGCAAAGTTTTTTAATGAGACCAAATTGATTTAATAACCCATTGGGATAACAGCCTCCAATCGTATTTATTTTCTTCAACTTAGTTATCCATGCCTAAATTACAAACTTACATGACTTATAATACAGTAGAGGGTCTAGAGTGAAATTACATTGGAAAAAATGTGAGAAAAAATGCATAAGTACACAATACATAGCTCATTATACAAAGAAACATGAGTCCTTTGTTAGAAATTAAAATGTGCTCTCAAACTTAAAAAGAATGTCTTTTTATTTATTTATTTATTTATTTATTTTTGGCTGTGTTGGGTCTTCGTTTCTGTGTGAGGGCTTTCTCTAGTTGCGGCAAGTGGGGGCCACTCTTCATCGCGGTGCGCGGGCCTCTCACTGTTGCGGCCTCTCTTGTTGCGGAGCACAGGCTCCAGACACGCAGGCTCAGTAGGTGTGGCTCACGGGCCTAGTTGCTCCGCGGCATGTGGGATCTTCCCAGACCAGGACTCGAACCCGTGTCCCCTGCATCGGCAGGCAGATTCTCAACCACTGCGCCACCAAGGAAGCCCCAAGAATGTCTTTAAAATATTTTAAAGCAATTATTTTAACCTCTAAGAAAGAAAAAAGCAATAATTAAATGAGGAATAGGTAGAGTATCCAGGGAAAGATAGTAATATTAATCTATCAACAAAAGTCAGTGGAGAAAATTCAACTCACAGCTTCATAGTATTATAAATATGCTTTCAAAACACAGAAAAATCCTCAGATATATTTTATCTATCTATTTATCACCCTTCTCTGTATCATCGATTTATCTAGAATTCAAATAGAAAAAAGGGATCAGCATAGGTAATTCATTATTTTACGTCTCTTTATTACTAAATATATATTCATAGATTAATTTATAGCTCAACTTATAAAGCTATTCAGCTCTTTCCTTATTTTCTAGTGTCAAAATACAAAAAAAAAAAAAAAAAAAATACTTTGATTTACATGTGTGTTGGAGCTCCTTTCCTGAAAGTACAGAGTGGCTTGAACAATTAACAGCTTTGTCCTTCAGAGTTATTGTCCACATAAAAAATAAACACAGTAATAACACAACTCTGACTTTCTCTCTCCCTGTCTCTGACTCTCTCTCTCACATACACACATGCACACAAACATGCACACACACACATTAAACTTAAATCTTTAACATTTAAAATAAATCACTGTCATTTAGACAAATTTCTTTTGCAAAAGAGGCTTATTTTTAACTGCAATGTGTTTTATTATTTTTATTTCATTATAATTATTTTAAATTAATGTGTTGCAGAAGTGTGCTGATGCAAGATGTATGAGGGCCACAACCAGGGAGATTTGGAAACTGTGTAGAAGTGAAAATTGATGATATTAAATCTCAAAGTATTTGAAGATTGCTCTGTCAGGTAAAACACTTTGAAAGGCAAAATACATCATCAATTATAAAGAGTTATTTTATAATTGTTAATGAACTTGGTTTATATTACTGAGAATATGAGATATCAGACATAATTATAATGCCAGGTAGATATTAGTATAGTTATAGGTACAGATATAGGGATAGGGATAGGGATAGAGATAAGTTTGATATAAATATAGATGTCATTACAGATGCACATGTGGATATAGATATACAGAAGGGTATTGGTACATATATAAAAAGTTAATAAGCTCCCCCGTTACACAAAAATCTATGGAGTATCACAGATATATCACTGTTTCAAGGCACTGTTGGTGTACAATACCACAGATGGATTCAACATTTGCCTAGTACGGGATTATCTCCTAAAATATATGTATATCTATTTTCTACTAAATATTAAAAATAGAAATTATTTTTAAAAGCTCACTTTACATAATTTACAAATTATTTTATCATGAACTATACATCTGAGTATTACATTTTTATAAAACTTGGTAAAAACAATTTTAGAAAGTCTTATTCTCCTTGACCAGCTGGCTATGGATATTTTGCAAGTATGTTAATCCCTTTGACTTGTTCCCTTGTGTCAGAAATGACAAGTTTGAGCAAGATAATCTCCAGTATCCTTTTAGCTAATAATGTGAAATTTCACTTTTCTGTTAATGTAATTGGCTGAGTTCATAAATGGCTTTTTACATTTGTGAGGGAAAAAAAAAAAAAAACCTTTCATGATGTTTGCTTCTTAAATTTTTAAAAAATCATTTGAAACCCCACTCTGTAGTTCTCATTCTCCTTCTATTTCTCTGATACTATACATAGTAGTCACTTTTTCATCTTTAAAATCCCATGCAACTTCATATTTCTTCATCTTACACTTATCTTTTGCAATTAATATCTCTCTAAAATATTTTTAACTGTATCCTTTATATCTAAGGTGACTCAGCATCCCAGGTAGAGATGAACCATGCTACAGCTGTTGCTGCTTCACAATTACCAGTATTAGCTCCTTACACTTGCAAAGACACCCAGGTTTGAATGGTCAACTGCGTAATCCTTCAATTTATGAGGCTTTTTTCACAATAAATTAATTTACCCCAATTCTCCAAATCTTGACAAGATGTTCTTGCCACTTCCTTTGTTTCACTGAAGCCTGACTTTAACTTGAGAAGAGGGATTTATTTCTTGCACTCTTCTCAGAGGGAAATGCTCTTCTCTCACATGCCCAGACAGAGGGGACGAAAGTGGATATTCTTTAGCTCTGAATTGGTACTCTCTATTGTTCCATAAATTTCCCTCCTTTGAGGCTCAGGTATACCTCTGAATTTATACCATCATTTTATCTCTCCTCAACAGAATTATTTACTAACTCTCTGGCTTCTCTTCCTGTTTCTCGAAAGATCTCTCCAAGATGGGTCCCATCCTTGATGACAAGCTGACTTTGGTCTCAATACCCCAATTTAGAAGCTTAGCCACAAGTATTTGTCATCCTCAAAACAGTGACTTATTTTTTATTCAACTATTGCGAAATTATTTCCAAACCCACATCTATAAAGTTGTCTAACTCAGAAATATCCTGTCTAAAATCTTCAATTATAATGCCTTTCTTTCTGACCACAAATGATCTTTTGCTTTTTTCACTCTCTTGTGTTTATTTTCATTGAAAGCACCAAGCACAGTACCCTTTCATTTTGCACTTCTATTTCATTTCTCTTTGTCTTTTCTTTCTTTGCAGGCTGATTCCATTTCTTCAACTACTGTAGAGTTTGGTCAAAAGCAAATTTGGATACCATCCTCTTTAGGCCATTCAGCTATTATTCTCTCTCCTCATTTTCAGCTTCCCACTCTTTAATTGCTTGCTCTTGTCAGAATAGAAATGCACTCCAGCCTCTTCCAAAAGACCAAAACAAACAAACAAAGTAAAAAGACTAGTATTTCGTAACCTTCTTTAGCTATCTTCCTTCTTCTCTTCATGCTCAAATTTCTTGAGAAAAATATCTGTCAATGGATACTTTCTCACCTCTCATTTCTTCAATATATATTCCCATCCCTGCAAACTCTCACTACATTTAACTCACCTAAGTCACAACTTATCTCTTACTAAATTCAGTCTTGCCTATGGTTGAATTTGGCACTGCTAATAACTTCCTAATTGAAATTTTCTTTCTGTTTTCTTTAATTCAGTTATATCATTCTTGCCTATTACTTCTTAGGTGATTTTATGGAATTTCTAATCTTCCCACAACACTTGAAACTCAATTTTTCTCAAGTTTCTGTTCTCAGTCTCCTTCTTTTCATGCAGTCCTATTAAAACTGCCCATTTCATTCCGAGTGAAAAGCAAAGTGCTTACAAAGACCTGCAAGGCTGTCATGAATGCTGTGATCCAGATCTTCCCTTCAGGACTGAAGTAACCATTTCAGCTACTGATGTTTTCAGTTCTCCAATTTTCCCAGAAAGTGTCCCAATGTGACAAAGTTACATCTAGGTTAATACACTTGAGTTACGGAAATGATCCACTCCATCCTATTAAGGGTTAACACTTCTACCTTGCTTGAAGATAATTAAAGGTCTCGGTTCTTCAGGGTAATATAAGCTCTCTCAGGATATTATCTCCATTGACCTCTTGTTCATTTATCTATAACTTGGGTCAAATAATATAACTAACTCCTCAGACCTGTTAAAGAAGGAAAGGGACCATATCAAGAAGGATTTTCAGTACCAGCAGGAGAAGGGAGTATATATGGAACTGCTGCTTGGGGTGCCAGACCAAAGGAGGCAGATCACAAAATTGAACAAGAGAGATTTCATCAATTTGGGAGAAGTCTCCTGGTATACAGTATTAAATGCTCTGGCAAAACCTCAAGGAAACAATGCTAACACACTCTTAGAATAACTATGAAAATGATTGCCCTTGTTAAGTGAGGAAGAAAAGTTCAGATTTCCTATAGGATACATTGGAAATGGGTACAAAAGTCATGGTATTGTAGATGTAATGTGTAAGGGTGGACACCCATCTACTGACCATGTTTTTAGGAGGATGTGGGGGAAACTATTTAATAAGTCATTAAGGATCGCAGTCAAATCTGTGTGTCAGGAAGCCAGGACACATGTGCTAGGCTGCGTGTATTTGTTGCAATTAGAGCAGAACATGAGACAGACCTGAAAGTATTTCCCAGGTCACACTCAGATCAATCAACATGGAGAGGAAGCCTCACTGGCACAAATAACGTCCAGATCACAGTGGGTTCACAGAGTCTACACATCATCTGGTGGTCACATATTTGGTTTCCAAAGCTGTAATCAGATTCAACATCATTGGAAGTTGACACAATCCGCACATAGGTTCCTTGGCTTATGAGGTAAGAAAAATTACAGTAAGAAATGACAAGTGGAAGCTTCTGAAACTGCCCTTTCCTCTCCTAACTTGGCCAAGATACTGGATCCCAGGGGAAATCAAAGACTAATACCAATCTAAAGGGCTGAAAGATGCAGAGATTGTGGTCCCCATCATATTTCCATTTAACTCATCAGTTTGGCCCCTATAAAAACTAGACAGGTTCTGGAGAATAACTACAAATTATCACAAACTCAAACAAGTAGTAATCCCAATATCAGTACTGTGGCCAGTAGTAGTATATTCACTACAGTAGATTAATATGGCCTCAGGTACATGATATGTGTCTAATAATCTGGTATGTTCTTTTCCATCCCTATCAGGAATGAGGATCAAAAAGAATACAAAAGATATGTCTATGTGACCAACACTAAACATGGACACATTGGGCTCCTTGTACCAAAGGATTATCAGACAAGAAGAAAAACTATTCCATCTATCTGGGATAATTTATACCATCAGGAGGAGGTAAGGCTGATGTTACATAGTGGGGCATGGACAAATATGACTCAGATTAAGGTGATCCACTTAGATGTCTCTTGGTATCCCCTTGCCCAGTTTGATTGTAAATAGACAGGTCCAAGTGTCATGTTTTGAGAAGAGTGGGAGAATGAAGGTCTTAGACCGTACCAGGGATAGGGCTGTATGCCACCTGGTCCAACAGTAGTGCTGGTAGACATTGAGGGTCATCTAGGATGGATAATAGAGAATAGAGATGATGTTCATCTACTGAGGTCTCAAGTCCAGCAGCATTGGTGTGGGCTGAAGTTCATTTCCAGAACCATTTTACAATGTTCCTTCAAGAAAAGTTTTCCACTAGAGTATTGAAAGAGATGATCCTAGAATGTAAATGAAACAAGAGAATAACTGATCACATCAAACTCTGTGGTATGGTGGGTACTGTGCTACATGGCTTAGATTTCTTTTTCAGGACAGAAGGAATTATTCATTCAGCTGCTGGTAAGTTTTCTTGTCTGAAAACTTTCATATGTCAGACTTCTACAGGAAGTGCCTCAGCTAAAGAGAATTGCTTCTCTCAAAGTCACACTCCTTTCTAGGGGCAGCCTGCATCCAATGACTGACTACTGAGGGAATATAAACCAAGTCCTCTATACAATGGGGGAATATTCTGATGGTCTGTCTCAGCTTTCCAGCTCCACCCAAGGCTGGCTAAACCCCTTAGGTGACTGCATCATGGCCTAACTTCTGCACTATTCTGATTTTGTCACTTCATACAGGTAGTTATAATGAGAACACTCCCTGATTAATATCTGTCTTTAATTTCCATTTTATTGCCAGTTTCCCAGGGACCTCAGCCCGTGACAAAATCACACTCTACCCCTTTTACTCACTAATCTATTCTACGACTCTCCCCCACCCGTTTGCTTTGCCCCAACTCACATCCTTCTTCCCTGCTCTTCTGGAAACAAGATAGTTCCAGCTTAAGCTTGGTTAATGTCTTTATTAACATCTGAAAGAATACTCTTTTTCCAGTATCACTGGGTTTCTAACTTCCTTCTGGTCTTTGATCAAATGGTAAAATTCTCTATTAGGTCTACCCTGACTATGCTACACACACACACACACACACACACACACACACACACCAAAAACACACAGCCCAAGCAGGCACTCTTAACTCCTTTTTATTCTCTGTCTCTTATTTCCATAGCATTTACTAGCTTTTAATAAATAGTATATTATAGATTTCTGTATTTATTATTCACTTTTTGTCTTCACTCAAAAAATATATGCCCAACTAGGGAATGATCTTTGGTTGCTATTTTTTCCTCATTAATATATTTACGCACATAAGAATGAGTTCAGGCACACATTGGCACCCAATAAGTATTTGTAGAATAAATGAGATCCATTTAGAAATTTCACAAGCATTTCCTAAATTACTTGTTCAAATTATCACCCATGATCAAGTTCTCAAATGTTCCTCTCCTTTCTTCGTTCTTATATATTAATAATGTGTTAATATATCTAGAAAGCAGGTAGATATTCTAGGGGCATATTTGTTTACCTCAATTACCTTTCCAAATTGTCCTCAAATTGTTTTCAAACCATAGTTATTTCTTTAACATTGGTTCTCATATCTTTCATGGATTAAACATATTCTAGTTGCTCCCTTTGAAACTGACTTCAAAACTTTACTAATTCTTCCTCTACAAACAGAACAAAATTCTCAGTGTGTGAGTTATTATTCTTCTGCTTCAAACCCACATCAACCTGAATTTCTTAACTTTCTAAATCATTTGTTTTTCCCTGAAAAATAGTATGTATTCTCATCGTGTATCAGTTAAGATGTTTTTGGCTGCCAGAAACAGAATGACGGCCAAATGCAGTTTAAAAGCTAGACATTTGATTGTCTCTCATAATGAAAATGTGGAGATGAATAATTCCAAGTTTAGTGCAGCAGCTCCAAAATATCAACAATGACCCAGGTGCTTTATAGCTTCCTGCTTTAACATTCTTAGTATGCTGGATTTTTGTTCTTATTCTTGTATCCCCAGGCAAGGCTGAGAGTCACCACATCTTCATGAAAATATCCCATGTAGGAAGAAGAGGAAATAGAATAAACATGGGTCTCCCTATTTCATCAGGAAAATTAATCTTTCCTAGTTGGCACATGTAGTTTCTCCCTTATATTTTATCACATGTTTGCATCTAGACAAATCATGTATGTACCATAAAATCAAGATTACTAAAATTTGTTTAACTAGAGATTTTTGGAACATTTTTATCATAAACTTCAGAAGAAAATTTATTTTCCATGTGACCTTCATGAAGAAATTCTTTAATATTATTGATGTATCTGAGAGGTTCTATGATATATACATTATATTATATGTATATTACAATATTGATATAGATTTAGACTATATAGATATAGAATATTAACATAATATATATTATTGAAGCAATAATATTATTGATTATAATCTGTATTATATATATGATTATAACATATATATACATACATATAATTCTAATAATATAATTCAAGTTATATATTCTATCCCATGTGAGTTTGTTAAATGCTGATGAAGGTCAAATCTATTGTTTTAACAACTTACTGAATGAAAGCTTGTCCTTTTACTAAGAGTGGACAAGAACCAATTGAATTATTTCTAGGGGGGTTTGAGTGGAAGAATAACTTCTCTCTGCTTGTCCTCATGCATTTTGTTGGTTGAGTGATATCTGAACAACACTGAGGTTCTTTGAACAATGAAAGGGAATGTTGACTGATAAGCATACAATGGTATCTACAACACAAGATATTTTTTGCATGTACATAAGCCATTTTTTTAAAATTTCTTGGCCTAATTGCTAAAACTGTTTAAAAGTCTAGAAGTGCCCCTTTCTATAAGAAGTTGTTCTTGATTACCACAAAATGGATTAACTGCCTTTCTTGTGGTTTCTCACAGTAAATTTTCCTTACTTTAAGAAGATTAGTGTAATTGTTAGATCAAGGTCATACTTCTTTTTTTCTTTCTTTTATATACCTGACTGTGAGCTTCCATGGCTTCAATTATTATTTAATCATTTCTATCCATTCATCTCTACACAGAGTGTCTGGCATATATATTTAATGTGTTTCCTGAATGTCTGAATTAATACATTTTAAGTGATCTTTATCATGAAATTTCTAAATTTTCCACGATTTTACTGTGTGTTTGTAGTGTACACTTTAACATATACAAAATAATATTCTTTAAATGTAAATAAAATTTTTCCTTGAAAAGTGATGCATACATGTTTTATATCTTGATATATTAAAAAGTGAATTGATCATAGCAGCTCCCACTAAAAACCTTCTGATGTATAAAATTAATTAGCCATACTTTTTGTGGTCTCTCATACTACATTTTTCTTACCTTGATCACGGCCTCTATGTTTGGCAAGCACTACAAGGAAGGGACAAGTAAATTTATTATTTTTATAGTAAGGTGTTTAGATATTATGCAGAATTGAAGGATAGATGTATCTGGAAATGCTGTATAATCTATATCACAAGTCCATGTTCAGAAACACCTTGCAATCTCAATGTATTGCAATTCCAATACATATTGATGAGACTTTTTTGTTTGTTTGTATGTTTGTTCTAATCAAAGCATGAATAAATGCATCAGTTCTTATATTCCAGAAGCCACTTTTTTTTTTTTTCTTGGAATAACTTATATCTGATTAATAATAGAGTTTTAATACACACACCTATACACATATATATGACTAATATTATGTGTTGAAAATAACATGCAATCACATGGTGCAAATAAGGACAAATAATTAACTGGCATTTTGTGACATTTGAAACTATGGAAATGAAGCAAATATCTCTGCCTTCAAAATGTCCAATACAATTGTATTATTTTTTAAATTAGTTAAATCATCGTTAAATAGAAAAATTAAAATGACTGCATACGTCTAATTACCTAAACCCTCTAGTGAGTTTAGGTAGATGCTGAAGAAAATAATTGGTCTTCATTATATTCAGAATTCTCTAAAAAGAAACAGTGTTTTATGACAGTTCTGTTTGGTCAAAGGTAGAAGATAAAATCATACACTTTACTGATTATATTTTCCTGTGGATTTTTCCCTCCCACAAAGGGAAAATAGACTAAAATCAACCTTTCTTAAAAAAAAAACCTTAATGGAGAAGGGAGCAGACTGGCACCAGATCGGTTGCGGCCCGTGCGGAGGCTGAGCCGGCCGCGAGAGCGACCGGAGGCAGTGAGTGGTTTTCATTTAAAAAGAAACAACAAACAAAAGGCAACCAAGGAGTCAGCTCTAACCACCAAGAGCCTCCCATCAAGCCTCTTAGATAGCCTCAACCACCAGAGGGCAGAGAGCAGAAGCAAGAAAAACTATAATCTTGCAGCCTGTGGAACAAAAAACACATTCACAGAAAGATAGACAAGATGAAAAGGCAGAGGGCTATATACCAGATGAAGAAACAAGATAAAATCCCAGAAAAAAAAAAACAAAAAAAAAAAACAACTAAATGAAGTGGAGATAGGCAACCTTCCAGAAAAAGAATTCAGAATAATGATAGTGAAGATGATCCAGGACCTCAGAATAAGAATGGAGGCAAAGATCGAGAAGATGCAAGAAATGTTTAACAAAGACCTAGAAGAATTAAGGAACAAACAAACAGAGATGAAAAATACAATAACTGAAATGAAAACTACACTAGAAGGAATCAATAGCAGAATAACTGAGGCAGAAGAACGGATAAGTGACTTGGAAGACAGAATGGTGGAATTCACTGCTGCAGAACAGACTAAAGAAAAAAGAATGAAAAGAAATGAAGACAGCCTAAGAGACCTCTGGGACAACATTAAATGCAACAACATTCACATTATAGGGGTCCCAGAAGGAGAAGAGAGAGAGAAAGGACCAGAGAAAATATTTGAAGAGATTATACTCAAAAATTTCCCTAACATGGGAAAGGAAATAGCCACCGAAGTCTGGGAAGTGCAGAGAGTCCCATACAGGATAAACCAAAGGAGAAACACGCCAAGACACATAGTAATCAAAATGGCAAAAATTAAAGACAAAGAAAAAATATTGAAAGCAGCAAGGGAAAAGGACAAATAACATACAAGGGAATCTCATAAGGTTAACAGCTGATTTCTCAGCAGAAACTCTACAAGCCAGAAGGGAGTGGCATGATATACTTAAAGTGATGAAAAGGAAGAACCTACAACCAAGATTACTCTACCTGGCAAGGATCTCATTCAGATTCGATGGAGAAATCAAAAGCTTTACAGACAAGCAAAAACTAAGAGAATTCAGCACCACCAAACCAGCTCTACAAAAAATGCTAAAGAAACTTCTCTAAGTGGGAAACACAAGAGGAGAAAAGGACCTACAAAAACAAACCCAAAACAATTAAGAAAATGGTCATAGGAACATACAGATCGATAATTACCTTAAACGTGAATGGATTAAATGCTCCAACCAAAAGACACAGGCTGGCTGAATGTATACAAAAACAAGACCCATATATATGCTGTCTACAAGAGACCCACTTCAGACCTAGGGACACATACAGACTGAAACTGAGGGGATAGAAAAAGATATTCCATGCAAATGGAAATCAAAAGAAAGTGGGAGTAGCTATACACATATCAGATAAAATAGACTTTAAAATAAAGAATGTTACAAGAGACAAGGAAGGACACTACATAATGATCAAGGGATCAATCCAAGAAGAAGATATAACAATTATAAATATATATGCACCCAACATAGGAGCACCTCGATACATAAGGTAACTGCTAAAAGCTATAAAAGAGGAAATCGACAGTAACACAATAATACTGGGGGACATTAACACCTCACTTACACCAATGGATAGATCATCCAAAATGAAAACAAATAAGGAAACAGAAGCTTTAAATGACACAATAGACCAGAGAGATTCAATTGCTATTTACAGGACATTCCATCCAAAAACAGCAGATTACACTTTCTTCTCAAGTGTACATGGAACATTCTCCAGGATACATCACATCTTCAGTCACAAATCAAGCCTCAGTAAATTTAAGAATATTGACATCATACCAAGCATCTTTTCTGACCACAACGCTATGAGATTAAAAATCAATTACAGGGAAAAAAACTTAAAAAACACAAACACATGAATGCTAAACAATACGTTGCTAAATAACCAAGAAATCACTGAAGAAATCAAAGAGGAAATCAAAAAATACCTAGAGACAAATGACAATGAAAACACAACTACCCAAAACCTATGGGATGCAGCAAAAGCAGTTCTAAGAGGGAAGTTTATAGCTATACAAGCCTACCTAAAGAAACAAGAAAAATCTCAAGTAAACAATCTAACCTTACACCTAAAGGAACTAGAGAAAGAAGAAGAAACAAAACCCCAAGTTATCAGAAGGAAAGAAATCATAAAGATCAGAGCAGAAATAAATGAAATAGAAACAAAGAAAACAACAGCAAAGATCAATAAAACTAAAAGCTGGTTCTTTGAGAATATAAACAAAATTGATAAGTCATTAGCCAGACTCATCAAGAAAAAGAGGGAGAGGACTCAAATCAATAAAATTAGAAATGGAAAAGGAGAAGTTACAACAGACACCACAGAAATACAAAACATCCTAAGAGACTACTACAAGCAACTCCATGCCAATTAAATGGACAACCTGGAAGAAATGGACAAATTCTTAGAAAGGTATAACCTTCCAAGACTGAACCAGGAAGAAACAGAAAATATGAACAGACCAATCACAAGTAATGAAATTGAAACTGTGATTAAAAAATCTTCCAACAAACAAAAGTCCAGGACCAGATGGCTTCACAGGTGAAGTCTATCAAACATTTAGAGAAGAGCTAGCACCCATCCTTCTCAAACTATTCCAAAAAATTGCAGAGGAAGGAACACTCCCAAACTCATTCTATGAGGCCACCATCACCCTGATACCAAAACCAGAAAAAGATGCTACAAAAAAAGAAAATTACAGACCAATGTGACTGATGAACATAGATGCAAAAATGCTCAACAAAATACTAGCAAACAGAATCCAACAACACATTAAATGGATCATACACCACGATCAAGTGGGATTTATCCCAGGGATGCAAGGATTCTTCAATATATGAAAATCAATCAATGTGATACACCATATTAACAAATTGAAGGATAAAAACCATAAGATCATCTCAATAGATGCAGAAAAAACTTTTGACAAAATTCAACTCCCATTTATGATAAAAACTCTCCAGAAAGTGGGCGTAGAGGGAACCTACCTCAACCTAATAAAGGCCATATACCACAAACTCCCAGCAAACATCATTCTCAACGGTGAAAAACTAGAAGCATTTTCTCTAAGATCAGGAACGAGACAAGCATGTCCACTCCCACCACTATTATTGAACATAGTTTTGGAAGTCGTAGCCAAGGCAATCAGAGAAGAAAAAGAAATAAAAGGAATCCAAATTGGAAAAGAAGAAGTAAAACTGTCACTGTTGGCAGATGACATGATACTATACATAGAGAATCCTAAAAATGCCACCAGAAAACTAATAAAGCTAATCAATGAATATGGTAAAGTTGCAGGATACAAAATTAATGCACAGAAATCTCTTGCATTCCTATACACTAATGATGAAAAATCTGAAAGAGAAATTATGGAAACACTCCCATTTACCATTGCAACAAAAAGAATAAAATACTTAGGAATTAACCTACTTAGGGAAACAAAAGACCTGTATGCAGAAAACTATAAGACACTGATGAAAGAAATTAAAGATGATACCAACAGATGGAGAGATATACCATGTTCTTGGATTGGAATAATGAATATTGTGAAAATGACTATACTACCCAAAGCAATCTACAGATTCAATGCAACCCCTAACAAATTACCAATGGCATTTTTTACAGAACTAGAACAAATCATCTTAAAATTTGTATGGAGACACAAAAGACCCCAAATAGCCAAAGCAGTCTTTTGGGAAAAAAACGGAGCTGGAGGAATCAGACTCCCTGACTTCAGACTATACTACAAAGCTACAGTAATCAAGACCATATGGTACTGGCACAAAAACAGAAACATAGATCAATGGAACAAGATAGAAAGCCCAGAGATAAACCCACACACCTATGGTCAACTAATCTATGACAAAGGAGGCAAAGATATACAATGGAGAAAAGACAGTCTCTTCTATAAGTGGTGCTGGGAAAACTGGACAGCTACATGTAAAAGAATGAAATTAGAATACTCCCTAACACCATACACAAAAATAAACTCAAAATGTATTAGAGACCTAAATGTAAGACTGGACACTATAGAACTCTTAAAGGAAAACATAGGAAGAACACTCTTAGACATAAATCACAGCAAGATCTTTTTTGATCCACCTCCTAGAGTAATGGAAATAAAAACAAAAATAAACAAATGGGACCTAATAAAACTTCAAAGCTTTTGCACAGCAATGGAAACCATAAACAAGATGAAAAGACAACCCTCAGAATGGGAGAAAATATTTGCAAATGAATCAACGGACAAAGGATTAATCTCCAAAATATATAAACAGCTCATTCAGCTCAATATTAAAGAAACAAACAACCCAATCCAAAAATGGGAAGAATACCTAAATAGACATTTCTCCAAAGAAGACACACAGATGGCCAAGAAGCACATGAAAAGATGCTCAACATCACTAATTATTAGAGAAATGCAAATCAAAACTACAATGAGGTATCACCTCACACCAGTTAGAATGGGTATCATCAGAAAATCTACAAACAAATGCTGGAGAGGGTGTGGAGAAAAGGGAACTGTCTTGCACTGTTGTTGGGAATGTAAATTGATACAGCCACTATGGAGAACAGTATGGAGGTTCCTTAAAAAACTAAAAATAGATTAATGATATGATCCACCAATCCCACTACTGGGCATATACCCAGAGAAAATGATAATTCAAAAAGACGCATGCACCCGAATGTTCATTACAGCACTATTTGTAATAGCCAGGTCATGGAAGTAACCTAAATGCCCATCGACAGACGAATGGATAAAGAAGATGTGGCACATATATACAGTGGAATATTACTCAGCCATAAAAAGGAACGAAATTGAGTCATTTGTTGAGACATGTGCGGATCTAGAGACTGTCATACAGAGTGAAGTAAGTCAGAAAGGGAAAAACAAATATCGTATATTAACGCATGTATGTGGAACCTAGAAAAATGGTACAGATGAACCGGTTTGCAGGGCAGAAGTTGAGACACAGATGTAGAGAACAGACATATGGTCACCAAGGGGGGAAAACTGTGGTGGGGTGGGGATGGTGGTGTGCTGAATTGGGCGATTGGGATTGACATGTATACACTGATGTCTATAAATTTGATGACTAATAAGAACCTGCAGTATAAAAAAACAAACAGGAACTTGAGGAAGATGGCGGAAGAGTAAGACGCGGAGATCACCTTCCTTCCCACAGATACAGTAGAAATACATCTACACGTGGAACTGCTCCTACAGAACACCCACTGAACGCTGGCAGAAAACGTCCGACCTCCAAAAAGGCAAGAAACTCCCCCCGTATTGGGTAGGGCAAAAGAGAAAAAAGAAATAACAGAGACAAAAGAATAGGGACGGCACCTGCACCAGTGGGAGGGAGCTGTGAAGGAGGAAAGATTTCCACGCACTAGGAAGCCCCTTCGCGGGCAGAGACTGCGGGTGGCAGAGGGGGGAAGCTTCGGAGCCACAGAGGAGAGCGCAGCCACAGGGGTGCAGAGGGCAAAGCGGAGAGGCTCCCGCACGGAGGAGCGGTGCCGACCAGCACTCACCAGCCCGAGGCTTGTCTGCTCCCCCGCCGGGGCGGGCGGGGGCTGGGAGCTGAGGCTCGGGCTTCGGTCGGATCGCAGGGAGAGGACTGGGATTGGCGGCGTGAACACAGCCTGAAGGGGTTAGCGCACCACAGCTGGCTGGGAGGGAGACCGGGAAAAAGTCTGCAGCTGCCGAAGAGGCAAGAGACTTTTTCTTGCCTCTTTGTTTCGCTGCGCGCAAGGAGAGGGGATTCAGAGCGCCGCCTAAACGAACTCCAGAGAAGGGCGCGAGCCGCGGCTATCAGCGCAGACCCCACAGCAACAGGGGCGCAGAGGGAAAAACGGAGAGACTCCCGCACAGAGGCTCGGCGCCGAGCAGCGCTCACCAGCCCGAGAGGCTTGTCTGCTCACCCGCCAGGGCGGGCGGGGCTGGGAGCTGAGGCTCGGGCTTCGGTCGGATCGCAGGGAGAGGACTGGGGCTGGCGGCGTGAACACAGCCTGAAGGGGTTAGCGCACCACAGCTGACTGGGAGGGAGACCGGGAAAAGGTATGCAGCTGCCGAAGAGGCAAGAGGCTTTTTCTTGCCTCTTTGTTTCGCTGCGCGCAAGGAGAGGGGATTCAGAGCGCCGGCCAAACGAACTCCAGAGAAAGGCGCGAGCCGCGGCGATCAGCGCGGACCCCAGAGACGGGCGTGAGACGCTGGGGCTGCTGCTGCCGCCTCCAAAAACCCTGTGTGTGAGCACAGGTCACTCTCCACACCGCCCCTCCCGGGAGCCGGTGCAGCCCGCCACTGCCAGGGTCCCGTGATCCCCGGACAAATTCCCCGGGAGAACGCACTGCGTGCCTCAGGCTGGTGCAACGTCACGCCGGCCTCTGACGCCGCAGGCTCACCCCGCCTCCTCCGTACCCCTCCCTCCCCGCGGCCTGAGTGAGCCAGCGCCCCCGAAGCAGCGGCTCCTTTAACCCCGTTCTGTCTGGGCGGGGAATAGACGCCCTCAGGTGACCTACACGCAGAGGCGGGTCCAAATCCAAAGCTGAACCCCAGGAGCTGTGTGAACAGGGAAGAGAAGGGGAAATCTCTCCCAGCAGCCTCAGAAGTAGCGGATTAAAACTCCACAAACAACTTGATGTGCCTGCATCTGTTGAATACCTGAATAGACAACGAATCATCCCAAATTCAGGAGGTGGACTTTGGGAGCAGGATATATTAATTTTTCCCCTGTTCCTTTTTTTTTGTGAGTGTATATGTATATGCTTCTGGGTGAGATTTTGTCTGTACAGCTTTGCTTTACAATAGCTTTATTTTGCTTCACTATATTATAGCTTCTTTCTTTCTTTCTTTCTTTCTTTCTTTCTTTCTTTCTTTCTTTCTTTCTTTCTTTCTTTCTTTCTTTCTTTCTTTCTTTCTTTCTTTCCTTCCTTCCTTCCTTCCTTCCTTCCTTCCTTCCTTCCTTTCTTTCTTTCTTTCTTTCTTTCTTTCTTTCTTTCTTTCTTTCTTTCTTTCTTTCTTTCTATTTTTTCTCCCTTTTACTCTGAGCCGTGTGGACGAAAGGCTCTTGGTGCTCCAGCCAGGCATCAGGGCCGTGCCTTTGAGGTGGGAGAGCCAACTTCAGGACACTGGTCCACAAGAGACCTCCCAGCTCCACGTAATACCAAACGGCGAAAATCTCTCAGAGATCTCCATCTCAACATCAAGACCCAGCATCACTCAATGACCAGCAAGCTACAGTGCTGAACACCCTATGCCAAACAACTAGCAAGACAGGAACACAGCCCCATCCATTAGCAGAGAGGCTGCCTAAAATCATAATAAGGCCACAGACACCCCAAAATACACCACCAGACGTGGATGTGCCCACCAGAAAGACAAGATCCAGCCTCATCCACCAGAGCTCAGGCACTAGTTCCCTACACCAGGAAGCCTACACAACCCACTGAACCAACCTTAGCCACTGGGGACAGATACCAAAAACAACGGGAACTACAAACCTGCAGTCTGTGAAAAGGAGACCCCAAACACAGTAAGATAAGCAAAATGAGACGACAGAAAAACACACAGCAGATGAAGGAGCAGGGTCAAAGCACACTAGACTTAACAAATGAAGAGGAAATAGGTAGTCTACCTGAAAAAGAATTCAGAATAATGATAGTAAGGATGATCCAAAATCTTGGAAATAGAATAGACAAAATGCAAGAAACATTTAACAAGGACGTAGAAGAACTAAAGAGGAACCAAGCAATGATGAAAAACACAATAAATGAAATTAAAAATACTCTAGATGGGATCAATAGCAGAATAACTGAGGCAGAAGAAAGGATAAGTGACCTGGAAGATAAAATGGTGGAAATAACTACTACAGAGCAGGATAAAGAAAAAAGAATGAAAAGAACTGAGGACAGTCTCAGAGACCTCTGGGACAACATTAAACACACCAACATTCGAATTATAGGGGTCCCAGAAGAAGAAGAGAAAAAGAAAGGGACTGAGAAAATATTTGAAGAGATTATAGTTGAAAACTTCCCTAATATGGGAAAGGAAATAGTTAATCAAGTCCTGGAAGCACAGAGAGTCCCATACAGGATAAACCCAAGGAGAAACACGCCAAGACACATATTAATCAAACTGTCAAAAATTAAATATAAGGAAAACATATTAAAGGCAGCAAGGGGAAAAAAACAAATAACACACAAGGGAATCCCTATAAGGTTAACATCTGATCTTTCAGCAGAAACTCTGCAAGCCAGAAGGGAGTGGCAGGATATACTTAAAGTGATGAAGGAGAAAAACCTACAACCAAGATTACTCTACCCAGCAAGGATCTCATTCAGATTTGATGGAGAAATTAAAACCTTTACAGACAAGCAAAAGCTGAGAGAGTTCACCACCACCAAACCAGCTTTACAACAAATGCTAAAGGAACTTCTCTAGGCAAGAAACACAAGAGAAGGAAAACACCTACAATAACAAACCCAAAACATTTAAGAAAATGGGAATAGGAACATACATATTGATAATTACCTTGAATGTAAATGGATTAAATGCTCCCACCAAAAGACACAGGCTGGCTGAATGGATACAAAAACAAGACCCATATATATGCTGTCTACAAGAGACCCACTTCAGACCTAGAGACACATACAGACTGAAAGTGAGGGGATGGAAAAAGATATTCCATGCAAATGGAAATCAAAAGAAAGCTGCAGTAGCAATTCTCATATCAGACAAAATAGACTTTAAAATAAAGACTATTACAAGAGACAAAGAAGGACACTATCTAATGATCAAGGGATCGATCCAAGAGGAAGCTATAACAATTGTAAATATTTATGCACCCAACATAGGAGCACCTCAATACATAAGGCAAATACTAACAGCCATAAAAGGGGAAATCGACAGCAACACAATCATAGTAGGGGACTTTAACACCCCACTTTCACCAATGGACAGATCATCCAAAATGAAAATAAATAAGGAAACACAAGCTTTAAATGATACATTAAACAAGATGGACTTAATTGATATTTATAGGACATTCTACCCCAAAACAACAGAATACACATTTTTCTCAAGTGCTCATGGAACATTCTCCAGGATAGATCATATCTTGGGTCATAAATCAAGCCTTGGTAAATTTAAGAAAATTGAAATCGTATCAAGTATCTTTTCCGACCACAACGCTATGAGACTAGATATCAATTACAGGAAAAGATCTGTAAAAAATACAAACACATGGAGGCTACACAATACACTACTTAATAACGAAGTGATTACTGAAGAAATCAAAGGGGAAATCAAAAAATACCTAGAAACAAATGACAATGGAGATACGACGACCCAAAACCTATGGGACGCAGCAAAAGCAGTGCTAAGAGGGACGTTTATAGCAATACAAGCCTACCTCAAGAAACAGGAAACATCTCGAATAAGCAACCTAACCTTGCACCTGAAGCAATTAGAGAAAGAAGAACAAAAAAACCCCAAAGCCAGCAGAAGGAAAGAAATTATAAAGATCAGGTCAGAAATAAATGGAAAAGAAATGAAGGAAACAATAGCAAAAATCAATGAAACTAAAAGCTGGTTCTTTGAGAAGATAAACAAAATTGATAAACCATTAGCCAGACTCATCAAGAGAAAAAGGGAGAAGACTCAGATCAATAGAATTAGAAATGAAAAAGGAGAAGTAACCACTGACACTGCAGAAATACAAAAGATCATGAGAGATTACTACAAGCAACTCTATGCCAATAAAATGGACAACCTGGAAGAAATGGACAGATTCTTAGAAATGCACAAACTACCGAGACTGAACCAGGAAGAAATAGAAAATATGAACAGACCAATCACAAGCACTGAAATTGAAACTGTGATTAAAAACCTTCCAAAAAACAAAAGCCCAGGACCAGATGGCTTCACAGGTGAATTCTATCAAACATTCTATCAAACTCTTCCAAAATATTGCAGAGGGAGGAACACTCCCAAACTCATTCTACGAGGCCACCATCACCCTGATACCAAAACCAGACAAAGATGTCACAAAGAAAGAAAACTACAGGCCAATATCACTGATGAACATAGATGCAAAAATCCTCAACAAAATACTAGCAAACAGAATCCAACAGCACATTAAAAGGATCATACACCATGATCAAGTGGGGTTTATCCCAGGAATGCAAGGATTCTTCAATATACGCAAATCAATCAATGTGATACACCATATTAACAAATTGAAGGAGAAAAACCATATGATCATCTCAATAGATGCAGAGAAAGCTTTCGACAAAATTCAACACCCATTTATGATAAAAGCCCTGCAGAAAGTAGGCATAGAGGGAACTTTCCTCAACATAATAAAGGCCATATATGACAAACCCACAGCCAACATTGCCCTCAATGGTGAAAAACTGAAACCATTTCCACTAAGATCAGGAACAAGACAAGGTTGCCCACTCTCACCACTATTATTCAACATAGTTTTGGAAGTGTTAGCCACAGCAATCAGAGAAGACAAAGAAATAAAAGGAATCCAAATCGGAAAAGAAGAAGTAAAGCTGTCACTATTTGCAGATGACATGATACTATACATAGAGAATCCTAAAGATGCTACCAGAAAACTCCTAGAGCTAATCAATGAATTTGGTAAAGTAGCAGGATACAAAATAAATGCACAGAAATCTCTTGCATTTCTATACACTAATGACGAAAAATCTGAAAGTGAAATTAAGAAAACACTCCCATTTACCATTGCAACAAAAAGAATAAAATATCTAGGAATAAACCTACCTAAGGAGACAAAAGACCTGTATGCAGAAAATTATAAGACACTGATGAAAGAAATTAAAGATGATACAAATAGATGGAGAGATATACCATGTTCCTGGATTGGAAGAATCAACATTGTGAAAATGACTCTACTACCCAAAGCAATCTACAGATTCAGTGCAATCCCTATCAAACTACCACTGGCATTTTTCACAGAACTAGAACAAAAAATTTCACAATTTGTATGGAAACACAAAAGACCCCGAATAGCCAAAGCAATCTTGAGAACGAAAAATGGAGCTGGGGGAATCAGGCTCCCTGACTTCAGACTATATTACAAAGCTTCAGTAATCAAGACAGTTTGGTACTGGTACAAAAACAGAAATATAGATCAA
This sequence comes from Eschrichtius robustus, assembly GCF_028021215.1. Lineage (NCBI taxonomy): Eukaryota > Metazoa > Chordata > Mammalia > Artiodactyla > Eschrichtiidae > Eschrichtius > Eschrichtius robustus. Next base: position 26,859,282 of record NC_090840.1, on the reverse strand, counting down.
TGGAACAGGATAGAAAGCCCGGAGATAAACCCACACACATATGGTCACCTTATCTTTGATAAAGGTGGCAAGCATATACAGTGGAGAAAAGACAGCCTCTTCAATAAGTGGTGCTGGGAAAATTGGACAGGTACATGTAAAAGTATGAAATTAGAACACTCCCTGACACCATGCACAAAAATAAACTCAAAATGGATTAAAGACCTAAGTGTAAGGGCAGACACTATCAAACTCTTAGAGGAAAACATAGGCAGAACACTCTATGACATACATCACAGCAAGATTCTTTTTGACCCAGCTCCCAGAGAAATGGAAATAAGAACACAAATAAACAAATGGGACCTAATGAAGCTTAAAAGCTTTTGCACAGCAAAGGAAACCATAAACAAGACCAAAAGACAACCATCAGAATGGGAGAAAATATTTGCAAATGAAGCAACTGACAAAGGATTAATCTCCAAGATTTACAAGCAGCTCATGCAGCTCAATAACAAAAAAACCAACAACCCAATCCAAAAATGGGCAGAAGACCTAAATAGACATTTCTCCAAAGAAGATATACAGATGGCCTACAGACACATGAAAGAATGCTCAACATCATTAATCATTAGAGAAATGCAAATCAAAACTACAATGAGATATCATCTCACACCAATCAGAGTGGCCATCATCAAAAAATCTAGAAACAATAAATGCTGGAGAGGGTGTGGAGGAGAGGGAACACTCTTGCACTGTTGGTGGGAATGTAAATTGATACAGCCACTATGGAGAACAGTATGGAGGTTCCTGAAAAAACTACAAATAGAGCTACCATATGACCCAGCAATCCCACTACTGGGCATATACCCTGAGAAAACCATAGGTCAAAAAGAGTCATGTACCAAAATGTTCATTGCAGCTCTATTTACAATAGCCAGGACATGGAAGCAACCTAAATGTCCATCGACAGATGAATGGATAAAGAAGATGTGGCACATATATACAATGGAATATTACTCAGCCATAAAAAGAAATGAAATGGAGGTATTTGTAATGAGGTGGATGGAGTTAGAGTCTGTCATACAGAGTGAAGTAAGTCAGAAAGAGAAAAACAAATACAGTATGCTAACACATATATACGGAATCTAAGGAAAAAAAAAAAAAAAAGGCCATGAAGAACCTAGTGGCAAGACGGGAATAAAGACACAGACCTACTAGAGAATGGACTTGAGGATATGGGGAGGGGGTGGGGTGAGATGTGACAGGGTAAGAGAGTGTCATGGACATATATACACTACCAAATGTAAAATAGATAACTAGTGTGAAGCAGCCGCATAGCACAGGGAGATCAGCTCGGTGCTTTGTGACCACCTAGAGGGGTGGGATGGGGAGGGTGGGAGGGAGGGAGATGCAAGAGGGAAGAGAAATGGGAACATATTGTATAACTGATTCACTTTGTTATAAAGCAGAAGCTAACACACCATTGTAAGGCAATTATACTTCAATAAAGATGTTTAAAAAAAAAATAAATAAAAATAAAAAGAAAAAAAAAAAAAGAAAAAAAAAACAAACAAACAAACAAAACAACTAATACTAAACATTCATTGGTTATTTGTATGGAAATATGTTAATATAAATGTTTCAGACATAAAAAAAAAAATGCAACCGAGTAATTTTAAAATTAAGAAATATAAAAGAAATTGATATAATGGAGGAATATACATAAGTGTCTCCTGAAGCTATTTAGTGATGTGGAAGGTTTGAATATTTTGAATGAATGGGGAAATTAAAGTAGGAGTTTATATTTTTAATTAAAGTCATATTATGAAATTAAAAAAAAAAACAATGTGTAATTTTTTTCCTTATTAGACATACTTGTATACATATTTTTTATTTAACACAAGCAGTATTTAAATAAGTAGGCAAGCTGTAATTGCCAAAATATTTTCATGTATGAACTTAGATAATATTTTGCCTAAAAATCCTGTGGTGACACATTATAAAATAAATGACATATCTAATCTTACAATAATAAATTACTTTTTCCTAATATTTTATCCCCTGTATAACAGTTTAGTAACTATATTAAGGGAATGGCATAAGATAATGCTTGTCAGAGTTTTAGATTTCAAAAAAAATTATAAAGAAACTAGGGGAGTGTGTAATATAATTGCCAAATTTCCTTTTACTAGGTCAAACTATTAAAAGTAAATCAAATAGGAAATTCAAGGAAGAATGAGAAGGAGAAGGAGAAGAAAGAGGAAAAAAGAAAAAAAATAAAAAGGAAAAATTATCATGTACCAGCATGTAAACTGCTAGTCAATGAATTTGTTGGCATTTAGGTCTTTCATTTTGGGAGGAAGGGATATTCCTTCAAAATATGCCCTTCATTTGGAAATTTTACTAAACAATGACAGCAAATATCATCTGAAAAAAAAAATAAACACAAAAACATATTTAGTCCTTTAAGAGAGCTTAAATAATTATTGTCTTTTTTTTCACCTATTTCACAGATCATCATAAATAAATTTTCTACTGTGAAATTTGCTGAAAGGATTAGTTGATTTTACTTACTGGAACAACAAATCACAAGATTTTAAGAGTGTTCATTCGTAGATACTTTATAAGGTGTAACAGAAAGATAGAGGTAGAATTTGGAACTGTCTAATTTGTGGGAAAGAATTTAAGAAAGCAAAAGTGCCAAACATATAAATAGTCTTTCAAATCAGTACATGGTAACAAATGAGTCTGAGGAATTTTTACATCCTATTAAAAACATGGAAGGTCACATGGAAAGAATTCAGTTGACTAAAACTTTCTCAGTAAGAAAGAACAATATCCATTGGGTATATATACTATATCTTTATCCATTCATCTGTCAATAAACACTTAGGTTGCTTCTATGTCCTGGCTATTTTAAATAGTGCTGCTATGAACATTGGGATGCATGTATCTTCCAGAATTATAGTTTTTTTTCTGGATATATGCCCAGGAGTGGGATCACTGGATCATATGGTAACTCTATTTTTAGTTTTTTTAAGGAAACTCCAAACTGTTCTCCATAGTGGCTATACCAATATACATTCCTACCAACAGTGTAAGAGGGTTCCTTTTTCTCCACACCTTCTCCAGCATTTATTATTTGTAGACTTTTTGATGATGGCCATTCTGACCAGTGTGAGGTGATATCTCATTGTAGTTTTGATGTGCATTTCTCTAATAATTAGTGATGACAATATTTTCATGTGCTTGTTGGCCGCCCATATGTCTCCTTTGGAGAAATGTCTATTTAGATCATATTACTCAGCCATAAAAAAGAATGAAATAATACCATTTGTAGCAACATGGATAGACCTAGAGTTTATCATATTACGTGGAGTTACTCAGACAAAGAAAAATTTCATATGATATCACTTATATGTGGAATCTAAAAAAAAAATGATGCAAATGAACTTATTTACAAAACAGAAATAAACTCACAGACATAGAAAACAAACTTATGGTTACCAAAGGGGAAAGGGGGGATAAATTAGGAGTTTGGGATTAAAATATAAACACTAATATAAATATATAAAATAGATAACTAACAAAGACGTACTGTATAGCACAGGGAAATATCTCATAATAACCTATAACAGAAAACAATCTAAAAAAGAATATATATATGTGTAAAAAAAGGAAAAAAAAAGCACAATATCTAGAGAAGTAAAAATCTGAGAGGAAAGAGATAATAATCATGTAAATGGTAAATGGGAAGGTTAAATATCAAGAACTCATTCTATCTCCAGCATCACCAAGGGTGAAATGTCTCTAATGAATGTTTCTAAAGAAACTGTTCCCTTTCTGCTCTATGTCTATAAATAGCATTGTCACTTCAGGCTATCATAACTTAATACTAAAGAAGATCCAATTATTTCCTTTGTTATGATTTGATGCCATGTAATAAACTTTCTGATTATAGTTTATCTTTCAGTTTATTCTTCTACAGGAAGAAAAATACACAGACTAACTGAAACTATCTTGTAATCATTCAAGCAGTTGGAGCTCTCATTGGAAAAAAAAGTAAATTTATTTCAATTGTACTTTGATACGTGAACATGACCTTCCCTGACTAGTAAGAAAGATATCTTTTTTTGTAGTTATAAATAACATTTAGAACACAACTGTGTGATAGATGCTTGCTAATTTTTGTTACAGACTATCTCATAACTGAAATTGGAGTTAGCACCATTATTTTATGTTTGGAGAATTTAAGCTCAGAGATGTTAAGGTACTGCTTAATGAAATATGTGGGAGAGACTAAATTGAACCAAGTTATTTATTTTTTTAACATCGTTATTGGAGTATAATAGATTTACATTGGTGTGTTAGTTTCTGCTGTATAACAAAGTGAATCAGCTATACGTATACATATATCCCCATATCCCCTCCCTCTTGTGTCTCCCTCCCACCCTCCCTATCCCGCCCCTCTAGCTGGTCACAAAGCACCAAGCTGATCTCCCTGTGCTATGCAGCTGCTTCCCACTAGCTATCTACTTTACATTTGGTAGTGTGTATATGTCCATGCCACTCTCTCAGTTCGTCCCAGCTTACCCTGCACCCTTCCCGTGTGCACAAGTCCATTCTCTACGTCTGCGTCTTTATTGCTGTCCGGCCCCTAGGTTCTTCATAACCTTTTACTTTATTTTAGATTCCATATATATTTGTTATCATAAAGTATTTGTTTTTCTCTTTCTGACTTACTTCACTCTGTATGACAGACTCTAGGTCCATCCACCTCACTAAAAATAACTCAATTTCGTTTCTTATTATGGCTGAGTAAGTGTCCACTGTATATATATACCATATCTTCTTTATCCATTCATCTGTTGTTGGATGCTTAGGTTCCTTCCATGTCCTGACTATTGTAAATAGTGCTTCAATGAAAATTGTGGTACATGACTCTTTTTGAATTATGGTTTTCTCGAGGTATATGCTCAGTAGTGGGACTGCTGGGTCGTTTGGTAGTTCTATTTTTAGTTTTTGAAGGAACCTCCGTACTGTTCTCCATAGTGGTTGTATCAATTTACATTCCCACCAATAATGCAAGAGGGTTGCCTTTTCTCTACACCCTCTCCAGCATTTATTGCTTGTAGACATTTTGATGGTGGCCATTCTGACCAGTGTGAGGTGATACCTCATTAGAGTTTTGATTTTCATTTCTCTAATAATTAGTGATGTTGAGCATCCTTTCATGTGTTTGTTGACAACATGTATATCTTCTTTGGAGAAATGTGTATTTAGGTCTTCTGCCTATTTTTGGATTTTTTTTTTTTTTTTGATATTGAGCTGCATGAGCTGCTTGTAAATTTTGGAGATTAATCCTTTGTCAGTTGCTTCATTTGCAAATATTATGTCCCATTGTGAGGGTTGTTTTTTCATGTTGTTTATGGTTTCCTTGGCTGTGCAAAAGCTTTTAGTTTCATTAGGTCTCATTTGTTTATTTTTGTTTTTATTTCCATTTCTCTAGGAGGTGGGTCAAAAAGGATCTCCCTGTGATATATGTGATAGAATGTTCTGCCTATGTTTTGTTCTAAGAGTTTTATAGTGTCTGGCCTTATATTTAGGTATTTAATCCATTTTGAGTTTACTTTTGTATATGATGTAAGGGAGTGCTCTAATTTCATTCTTTTACATGTAGCTGTCCAGTTTTCCCAGCACCATTTTTTGAAAAGGCTGTCTTTTCTCCATTGTATATTCTTACCTCCTTTATCAAAGATAAGGTGACCATATGTTCATGGGTTTATCTCTGGGCTTTCTATCCTGTTCCATTGTCTATATTTCTGTTTTTGTGCCAGTACCATACTGTCTTGATTACTGTAGCTTTGTGGTATAGTCTGAAGTCAGGGACCCTGATTCCTACAGCTCTGTTTTTCTTTCTCAAGATTGCTTTGGCTATTCAGGGTCTTTTGTGTTTCCACACAAATTGTGAATTTTTTTGTTCTAGTGCTGTGAAAAATGCCATTGGTAGTTTGATAGGGATTGCATTGAATCTATAGATTGCTTTGGTAGTATATTCATTTTCATAATGTTGATTCCCCCAATCCAAAAACATGGTATATCTCTCCATCTGTTTGTAACATATTTAATTTCTTTCAACAGTGTCTTATAGTTTTCTGCATACAGGTTTTTGTCTCCTTAGGTAGGTTTATTCCTAGGTATTTTATTCATTTTGTTGCAGTGGTAAATGAGAGTGTTTCCTTTATTTCTCTTTCAGATTTTTCATCATTAGTGTATAGGAATGCAAGAGATTTCTGTGCATTAATTTTGTATCCTGCTAATCTACCAAATTCATTGATTAGCTCTAGTAGTTTTCTGGTAGCATCTTTAGGATTCTCTATGTATAGTATCATGTCATCTGCAAGCAGTGACAGTTTTTCTTCTTCTTTTCGGATTTGTATTCTTTTATTTCTTTTTCTTCTCTGATTGCTGTGGCTAAAACTTCCAAAACTATGTTGAATAATAGTGGTGAGAGTGGGCAACCTTTTCCTGTTCCTGATCTTAGTGGAAATGGTTTCAGTTTTTCACCACTGAGAACAATGTTGGCTGTGGGTTTGTCATATATGGCCTTTATTTTGTTGAGGCAAGTTCCCTCTATGTCTGCTTTCTGGAGGGTTTTTATCATAAATGGGCGTTGCATCTTGTTGTAAGCTTTTTCTGCATCTCTTGAGATGATCATATGGTTTTTATCCTTGAATTTGTTAATATGGTTTATCACATTGATTGATTTGTGTATATTGAAGAGTCCTTGCTTTCCTAGGATAAACCCCACTTTATCGTGGTGTATGATCCTTAATGTGCTGTTGGATTCTGTTTGCTAGTATTTTGATGAGGATTTTTGCATCTATGTTCATTAGTGATATTGGCCTGTAGTTTTCTTTCTTTGTGACATCTTGTCTGTTTTTCATATCAGGGTAATGGTGGCCTCATAGAATGAGTTTGGGAGTGTTCCTCCCTCTCCTTTATTTTGGAAGAGTTTGAGAAGGATAAGTGTTAGCTCTCTTCTAAATGCTTGATAGAATTAGTCTGTGAAGCCATGTGGTCCTGGACTTTTGTTTGTTGGAAGATTTTTAATCACAGTTTCAATTTCAGTGTTTGTGATTGGTCTGTTTATATTTTATATTTCTTCCTGGTTCAGTCTAAGAAAGTTTTGCTTTTCTAAGATAAGTCCATTTCTTCCAGGTTATCCATTTTATTGACATATATTTGCTTGTAGTAATCTCTCATGATCCTTTGTATTTCTTCAGTGTCAGTTGTTACTTCTCCGTTTTCATTTCTAATTCTGTTGATTTGAGTCCTCTCCCTTTTTTTCTTGATGAGTCATGCTAATGGGTTATCAATTTTGTCTTTTCAAAGAACCTATCATGTGTCTTGGCATGTTTCTCCTTGGATTTATCCTGTATGGGATTCTCTGCACTTCTTGAACTTTATTGACTATTTCCTTTCCCATATTAGGGAAGTTTTCAATCATAATCTCTTCAAATATTTTCTCAGTCTCTTTCTTTTTCTCTTCTTCTTCTGGGACACAGTTAATTCAAATGTTGATGCATTTAATGTTGTTCCCGAGGTCTCTGAAACTGTCCTCAATTCTTTTCATTCTTTTTTCTTTTTTTTGCTCTGTGGTAGTTATTTCCACTTTTATCTTCCAGGTCACTTATCCATTCTTCTGCCTCAGTTATTCTGCTATTGATTCTTTCTAGAGAATTTTTAATTTCATTTATTGTTTTGTTCATCATTGTTTGTTTGCTCTTTAGTTCTTCTAGGTCCTTGTTAATTGTTTCTTGTATTTTCTCCATTCTATTTGCATGATTTGGCTCATCTTTATTATCATTACTCTGAATTCTTTTTCAGGTAGACTGCCTATTTCCTCTTCATTTGTTTGGTCTGGTGGGTTTTTATCTTGCTCCTTCATCTGCTGTGTATTTCTCTTTCTTTTCATTTTGCATAACTTACTGTGTTTGGGGTTTCTTTTTTACAGGCTGCAGGTTCGTAGTTCCCAATGTTTTTGGTGTTTGTCCCCAGTGTGTAAGTTGTTTCAGTGGGTTGTGTACACTTCCTGGTATAAGGGACTGGTGCCTGTGTTCTGGTGGATGAAGCTGGATCTTGTCTTTCTGATGTGCAGAACTGCATCTGGTGATGTGTTTTGGGGTGTCTGTGAACTTATTATGATTGTAGGCAGCCTCTCTGCTAGTGGGTGGGGATGCGTTCCTGTCTTGCTAGTTTTATGACATGGGCTGTCCAGCACTGGAGCTTGCTGGTCGTTTAGTGGAGCTGGGTCTTAGTGTTGAGATGGAGATGTCTGTGAGCACTTTTGCCAATTGATGTTACAAGGGCCCCGGAGGTCTCTAGTGGACCAATGTCCTGAACTCAGCTCTCCCACCTCAGAGGCTCAGGTCAGACACCTGGCCATAGCACCAAGACCCTGTTAGCCACACACTTCGGAAGACAAGGGAGAAAAGAAGAAAGAAAGAAAGAAAGAAAGAAAGAAAGAAAGAAAGAAAGAAAGAAAGAAAGAAAGAAAAAAGTGAAAGAAGAAAGAAAAAAGAAAATAAATAAAATAATTAAAATAAAAAATTTTTTAAATTGTTAAAGTAAAAAATTAAAAAGTACTTAAAAAAAAAAAAAAAGGAATAGAGCATCCAAACCAATAATCCACCAATTATAGGAAGTACTAAAAACTATACTAAAAAAAAAAAAAATGGACAGACAGAACCCTAAGACAAATGGTAAAAGCAAACCTATACAGACAAAATCACACATAAAAGCATAAACATAGAAACTCACAAAAAGAGAAAAAGGAAAGAAACATATATATATATATATCTATATATTTAAAAAGAAAAAGGAAGAGAGCAACCACATCAATAAACAAATCTACCAATGATAATAAGCTCTAAATACTAAACTAATATAAACATAAAACTAGAAACAAATTAGACACAGAAAGCAAACCCCAAGTCTACAGTTGCTCCCAAAGTCCACCGCCTCAGGTTTGGAATAATTTGTTGTGTATTCAGGTACTCCACAGATGCAGGGTACATCAAGTTGATTGCGGAGGTTTAATCCACTGCTCCTGAGGCTGCACAGAGAGATTTCCCTTTCTCTTCTTTGTTCACACAGCTCCTGGGGTTCAAGTTTGGATTTGGCCCCGCCTCTGCATGTTTGTTGCCCTGTGGCGTCTGTTCTTCACCCAGACAGGAGGGGGTTAAAGCAGCGGCTTATTCTGGTTCACTCAGGCTGTGGGGAGGGAGGGGTATGGAATGTGTGACGACCCTGTGTCAACAGAGGCCGGCGTGATTTTGCAACAGCCTAAGGTGTGCCGTGTGTTCTCCTGGGGAAGTTGTCCCTGGATCATGGGACCCTGGCAGTGGTGGGCTGTACAGGCTTCCAGGAGGGGAGGTGTGGATAGTGACCTGTGCTTGTTCACAGGATTCTTGGTGACTGCAGCAGCAGCCTTAGCATTTCATGCCCGTCTCTGGTGTCCGCGCTAATAGCCGCAGCTCACGCCTGCCTCTGGAGCTCGTTTAGGCGGTGTTCTGAATCCCCTCTCCTCACACACTCCGAAACAATGGTCTCTTGCCTCTTCAGCAGGTCCAAACTTTTTCCCGGACTCCCTCCAGGCTAGCTGTGGCACAGTAGCCCCCTTCAGGTTGTGTTCACACAGCCAACCCCAGTCTTCTCCTTGGGATCTGACCTCTGAAATCGGGGCCTCAGCTCCCAGCCCCCATCAGCCCTGGTGGGTGAGCAGACATGCTTCTCAGGCTGGTTGGTACTGGTCAGCACCAATACTCTGTGCGGGAATCTCTCCACTTTGCCCTCTGCACCCCTGTTGCTGTGCTCTCCTCTGTGCTTCCAAAGATTCCTTCCCCGTCTATCCCCGTCTCCACCAGTGAAGGGGCTTCCCAGTGTATGGAAACTTTTCCTCCTTCACAGCTCCCTTCCAGAGGGGCAGGTCCCATCCCTATTCTTTTGTCTCTGTTTTTCTTTTTTTCTTTTGCCCTACCCAGGTACATGGGGAGTTTCTTGCCTTTTGGGAAGTCTGAGGTCTTCTGCCAGCGTTCAGTAGGTGTTCTGTAGGAGTTGTTCCACTTGTAGATGTACTTTTGATGTATTTGTGGGGAGGAAGGTGATCTCCAAGTCTTACTCCTCCGCCATCTTGAAGGTCCTAATTTGAAGCAGGAGAGAGGAGTGATACAAAATATTATGAATATGAATCTTGACAGAGGTTGACTGATACTCAAGAGCTGACTCTGCTATTTCCAAAGAGAACTATGAAACATCCAAATGGAACACAGGAGTGTATTTTCAGTGGCAATTCAGAGTCAATATACAGAGTGATGAAAGGGTTGAAATCATTTCAACAGGGTCAGTCCCTTTCTTTGCTTCTTATCGAACCCAATTCTTTTTGATTTCAAAGTTTGATTTTGAGCAATATATTATTTAACAGTTAACTATTTTATTACTTTGATATGTTTCATAATTTTGACAAATAAATTGTGAGTTTTCAAGTGGGCAAGAAACATGTTAAATACTTCTTCCTCACGTGGACTTAGGCAAATGGTCACGACTGAATCTGTATCAATTAACTGATTGATTTTCTGTGATTTTGGGAAGGCCAAAAATAATATTAAGTAATACACTTGGGCTTAATCACAAACTTATTCATTTTGTTTTGTTAAGCTGTAATACCAAGTAATCTTTTGCCTAAACTTTTCACTTATAAACTAGTTATTTTTAGCAACTTTAATTACAATTTATAGAGTGAAAAAAAAATCACAGATGGTAATTTACAATGAAAGCCATTTATCATTATGGGGTAATTAAAAACTTGCAGCTTTTTCTCATTAGCCTTCTCCTTCAACTTAGTTTCTATTGATTTTTTGTCTTGAATAGTTGAGAGAAAATTATTACAAATTTTAGGTACTCTTGAATACTGATCTTAAACCAAAGCCTAACTCCTAAATTTTCTCTCCTATATTCATCACATTCCACCTGTGCTTGCCATTATTTTTCTCTTATAATTAGGCTCTGTTCAATATCATCAGCTCCTGTTAAAGACTTGAGGGAAGTTCATGGACATTTTTTTTTAGTTTTCCATTAGATACGTGAAGATAACCTTTAAAAAACACAAAATAAAAAAAAAAATACTGTTTTAAGAAAACTGATAATAGCCTAATATTTTGCACAAATAAAGGAAATCCAACACTACCATCCATGTAGACTTGTAAGTATTATAGAATACTAATGTTGCAAGGGTATTTAAATGTCATCTGGTACAACTGCACTTTTACTATTGGATGCCCTTCTTCACAGCTGCTAGGCCTACCTTTCATTCATAGTTGAACACTTCCAGTGGCTGGGAAAAAAGTACTTCCAGAAAAGATAATTATAGCAGTTTATAGCATTGCCATCTATTGGACTATGCCAAATGAATATAATTTTAATCACTATTTTTACATTTTATGGTTTCTAGTCAAATATATATGAAACTTCAACATAATTGTTACATAATTACCTTAGCGACCTTCCTCCTAATATTAGAATGTAAGTCCAAAATTGAGTTACAGTTATTTTCCTTTTGATAAAGTGACATATACTACTTATCCATCAAATGTTTGTTGATGTTTCCAGAAGAAAAAAAGCATGCATGGTTGAATGACAATTTTCTGGCTTTCAACAGACTCCCATAGATGGCTTAGGAGAGATTGTCACCTCTTCCCTTGCTCATTTTAACATCAAGCAAGAAATCTGGTTTGCATCAATAACATATACAAAACAACATTGTAAAGCAATTATACTCCAATAAAACAAAAGTTTTTTTTTTTAAATAATACAAGCAGAAGACACAATTGAGCTGTCACAAACTCCATATAGAAACTCTGTGGGGAGAATCTAAAGGGTGAACTTTTATTCCGTTTTTATCTCTCCCTTTACTCTTTCTTTTTATGGTGGTCAGAAGGTAGGAAGGATATAAAAAAATCTTTTGGTTATGAAATCTACATTGGAGTTTCTGATGGGAAAAGGAAACTTACCTAACCATGGTTTAGAATATCTATATCTATCTATGTATCTATCTATGTATCTATCTATGTATCTATCTATGTATCTATCTATCTATCTATCTATCTATCTATCTATCTATCTATATGGTTTTTTTGACAAAGTGTGTCTCAGTTAGATGCCCAGAAATGGCTTGCAAACTTTAGGGGTAAAAATTAAAGGAACACTAATTTGGTCTGCTGAAGTACAAAACTGACAGGAATTTGGATAAAATGCTCATACGGCAACACGAATGTATGCAATAATTACCATGTCCTATAATTTATCTTTTTAAAAAGGCTAAGTGCAAAAGAAAAATAATGAAGAGGGTGTGAAATTTAGGTATTCTATATTATGATTCAAACAAAACAAGTCCCACATAATGGTTCACACAGAGTTTACAGCATTTACCACATTCTATTAAAGTTATTGATAATCAAAAATTCTCTATCATGATCTCTTTGAAACTTAAAATTTTGCTTTGTTCATTTAGTATGTGCATTCCTTGGCCTAAGGTCATAGATTAGAATAGACCTGAAGACTCAATATACCCAATACTCCTTAGTGACTCTTTATGTAAATTGAGTTTTAAATCTGTCAATTATTTGCCATATTTTGAAAATAAAAGTTTTGGAATGTAGAAACATGGTATGTTCACATATAATATTACCTCTTTAAAAATGTAATATTGCACACATTCCTTTAAGAAACAATATTAGAGCAATATAGCATCAAAAACAATCCTGAACTTAGCTTAATTTTTTAAGTTACATTTTTGATTAGGTATCATTAATGTGCTTCAAAGGAAAAAAATGTGTAATCATAATTTCTCTCCAAAATAATGCATTTAGCAAAAAAGGTAAAAGGAAAGAAGGGTTTTTATGATTATTTACACAAATGAATAGAGACTCTAATATCACTTAGCAAGACAATGGTGATGGCTTGTAAAATGCTTAATTTGGATATTTTCCTTCCATGAGATCCTTTATAAATACTAGATGTGGAATGTTCAAACCTGACTGAATATCTATATCCAGGACATTGTTGACACACTGATTACTAGAATTTTGGGGGAACTATTAGCTTGAATGATAACATGAGGAAAGTTAAGTGCATTTTCTTTTGTGTTATGCATACTAATGTTCAGCTGAAGATAGAAAACAAGGTACCCTGTCGTTTGCTGCAACTCAAGGAGACCTAGTTTTCCTCTTAAATGAAAGCTGCAGTATCATACAAAAAAAGTCTTTTAGATTTTCACTGTTATTACATCCATTTTAAAAATTAAATTTCTTCTCAGAACATGCTCAGAGCATACAAAATTCAAAGCACTTAAAATTCTAAGAATCTAAAACATTACTGCATTTTCGTAGGACTAAAGTGATGTTTCATTATGAATCACTGGTGAATGACAAATATTTTTTGGATGTAACCTTTCTGAAGGCACCTTGAATACCTAACATTTTAATATGGAAATATTTTAGAGGATGATATGTATTTGGGCTTATATGATTTGATTATAAATTCTTTACAAAATATTTCTAACTCAAGATTGTACTTAGGAATTATTGCACCAAATACAGTTTTAGACCAACTATACAGTACTTCCATAAATGGATTATATTTTTATTTAATAATAAATGGACTAAACTCCACTTGTAAATAATTTCCACACACCTTTACTTTCTTTTTGCTAAAATCAACCTTGGCAACATTATCTTTAAGTGATAATATACATTGGAAATGAGAAAAATAAAATATCAATATGTTGTAATTTGCCAATGTCATATCATTGATCCTTTTTTTTTAATATAAAAAGAATCATGCTAAAAGTATATATAAGTCAAACGTGATTTGTGGTAGTGTTCTCTGTGGTTATTCAGCAGCAGATAAATGGCTATGTGAGTTGTCCAGGTTACTTGCCGTTGTCATTCTTTCCAATAGGCCTGTGAAACTAACAGAAGTTTATCATAAAAACTCAGCCATGAGTTATGATATATTTGTTGATTCTGCTCACCACTTAATTTCACAAAAATTCCTCTAAGCAATTTTTTTCTTTGTGTCAATCAAGTTTTCAGTGTATGAAGGGCTACTTTCTCTAAAGTTTATGAGATATTTATTTTCTAAATGTTTAACAAGTCTGTTTAACAACAACTTCATGGGGTAGTTTTCCAATGAGAGCTGAAAAGCATACCTTCCCAGAGGAAAATATCAAACTGCACAGCTGTTAGACACTTTCATTTATCATTTTATGTTTATAAAGCTTGTGTACATTAAGACTTCTAAAACAAATTGATTCCCCATTAATCACTTCTACGCTCCATTTAAATACATTATTTATGGCTGTGGTTTTAGTGTTTTGTTAGCATTAGCCTAAATATGTATTGTGAAGCATCTGAAAATAGCATTCCTGTAGGGATTATCAACTCTTCTTCCCCTTTCTGGCCGGTGAGAGATTTGGTGTTCAAAGTGTATTTTCCTTCAACAACCTCCTCAGGGTCAACATTTACAGTTTATCTAAGAATATTGGTGATTTAATAGGACGTTTCCCTGAGATATTCTACCCATTGTCTTCTGGAGACAATGTAGCCTAGTTGTAAATGATGCTAAGTAAGTTACACAGGTAAGAGAAGAAGAAACTTGAGAGCAAAATTTTAGTATAGATTATGATAAAAAGGTTTAACTCAACTAATAATAAATTGTACTTCAGCAAAAATATAGTTGGAGAACATCTAGCACATTTTAGCATAGTAGTCTTAAATTAAATACATTGAAAATATAGATTATCAAATGGTCTGGGGTGAGTTCTGGTTCCTTGAATTTATTCCTTTTAATTTTCAAGGCTGGAGCCAACTTAGAACTTCAGATTTCTTCCCCTCCCCCCACCCACCCTGCTGTCTCTGCTTTTCTGTTTGTTGGTTTTGTTATTCTTGCTTTTTTGTTTTTAGCCTCAGAGACAGAGAGTTCCTAATCACATTCCTTAATTTATGGCATGTTGTTCAATTTGTTCATTATTCTTCTTAAAGACATTCACAAGTTTCATTAACTGTTTTTTTCTCTTTTAACCAAATCCTTTATTTCATTTCCCAGGCTCATATGAAATAGCCTAAATAATTGGGAACTTTGCTCTATGTGCTCACAAAACGTAGTTACTTTTATTTATTCATTTTTACGGAAAATAACAAACATACAGAAAAGTGCACATAATCAACATATCCATTTAATCTGCCCCCAGATCAAGAAATATAATATTAACTGATGCTCAGAATCTTCCATATTTCCCATTTCAGTCAATATCCCCAAGAGTAATTTCAATACCGGTTTTTACTGGCACAAATTATTAGTTTTGACTGTTTTGGAACTTTACGTAAATAGCATCATACAACGTATACATTTTGTGGATGACTTCTTTCACTCCTCTTACAGACATATCATTGTATGTACAAGCAGATAAAAGTGAATGATTGAAATGTTTATGATGTACCCAGCCTAGGGAATATTATGTAGTTACAAATCAAATGCTAGATCTATAAATTTTTTCCTGTAAGAAATCTATTATATACAGTTAGTTTTAAACATATAGTTGCAAATTAATAATTGTGATTCTATTTTTAAGATAACTATTTATATGTCTGTTTGAATTTCTACATGTTTGCATTTGCATAAATACATATGATATATGACAAAATGTTAAAATGCCCCAACTCAGACCAATAGGATTTGGGGAAGTTGTGGAAAGATTATTAACTTTTTAATAAAATTCTGCAGTGTCTGGCTTGCTAAAATAAACAAGTAGCTATTAGGTGATTTTAAAAACAGTAAGTTAAAGCAAAACAAACAAACAAACATATTATTTGTTAAGAAATGGAAGAATAAATAAACCTGAACTCCTCACCCTGGAAAAATTAAATATTAGTGGATGACAGAAAAAAGAACTGATAATCTAGTTTCCTTTGTTTATACTGGAAAGACAATCTTCATCAAATTAAAATTGAGGCATAAAATAATTAAAATAAAATAATGTAACATGTTTCTATTTTAAATTTACAGTGTTCTCTATGGTCAGAAAAATTACATTCCAAGAACCTGAAATACTTTACTGTTATGTTAGTAACAAATTTGACATCTTTAGAGGGTAAAATATAAAAAAGTAGTTAAAAGCAAAAAGAAAATTGACTTAAAAACAGGTTAGCCAAATTTCCAAAAGATAAAAATGAATTACTAAAATTCAAAAAAGAGAAATCAGTCTCCCCTAAAATCACAAAACCAGAGTTGAAAAAGGTGTTTTATGAGCATTAGAAACGGGAGTATTCACCAAGAATCAGTACAGGTTCAAGAACAAATTTGCCAAATTAGAGTCTCTTTTCATCCTAAATAACTTCTCTAGTGACGCTTTATAGATACAGTGTATCTTAATTTCACTATGCTAGTTAGAAGTCTTTTATAATATCCAAACAGGATGAGAGGACGACTGTATAATGATTAGGCCAAATTGTTGAACAATTATTTACTCATTGGCTTGAAGATATATCCCAAGTTGTATATCACAGACACTGACATTGGTTAGACTCATTAATTTTTTTAATGAGAACTTGAAGGATAATGTGTGTCTGCATCAACTTATTTTAAATTGAGTTTTCTCTTATTGAAAATTCATGTACCATATTTGCTGGTAAGATCACAGAGCATGTGCTGTTAAATATAACCTAGTTTTAAATCCTCTTATGTAAGTGTAAATGATTGCTCTGCAGGTAGTTCTTTCTCAATTATTTGACATACATACATTTTTTTCAAAACCTACTATATATTTTAGTGTCAAATCCAACAAAGGGTAAGCTTTGTATTTTTCCTGCATGTGCATTTAATTTGACTAAATTTTTCAAGCCTATAAAGTAGAATTTTGAGTGATTTTTAATAAAGATGAAAGAGGGGTTTTTCTAATATATATTTAGATTCCATTATTCTATGCTATGGAATAAAATAATAATACTTTTTAGAAGTTTGAAATTGAACTGAAAACTTCAAATTTTAGTAAATAAAATTTAAATGGCTATATTATATAAAAGAGATTTATAGGGTGAAAACAGTTTATTAAAATCTGGAGGATATTTACCTTGGTGATATAGACTATTTAGAAGATAGAATTTAACTTATCACAGATTCCGGTAAGTAGAGTATGGTCCTGGAAGTATAATTTGTAATATACTAAAATAACAACTTAAACAACCTATATGGCCATAAGTAGTAAATTTTGCACATGAATTATGGTACCGAAACACAATAAAATATATACCATTGTTGAAGCTAAGGGATAGCTCTGTATCTGCTCTTGCTAAAAGAAATCTTTAAAATATACAATGAATGGAAAAGAAAAGCCAAAGAAGACAACAATGTATATACTGTGTGTTCTTTTTTGTTTTGCTAAAAACAGTGATTATATATGGCATGAACACACACACACACTCGTATATATATTTTGCTACATATATAGCTGTACATTTGCATATTTCTGGAATACTGAATATGTTAAAAAAACAAACCATTGAGAGTTTTCATTTCTGGGGAATAGGGCTGAGTTATAGGATAGACTGGACATTCATTTTCCATTGTATATCATCTTGTACTGCTTGCTATTTTATAATGACATATTTTGTTATTAAATAAATACAAAATAAAATAAGAAATATATACAAAGTACATTAAAAAATTATTCCTCAGGTTTAATGCAGTTTTAAAAGTCTGTGATCATCTAATAATAAAATGCTAACTACATTCGAGTTATACAGATAAAATGTGTTTTATCCTCTCCAGTAATGCATTATCTTATCTACATTCATCTTATGCCCAACTTTATTATTCATAATCCACTTTCAGCATTTTACATTAAACTTCTGTCTGTATATAATTTCTAGAATTTTATGAATATAGATTGATTCTGAAATTACTCAATTTTGCTGATTTATAAATGACTTTCTTATTTGTAAGGCTTTAGTTCTCTAAAACAAAGTCAGTTTGACTTGTGTTTATAGCTCTCAAATTATCAAAAATGCACGTGATTTGAAGGTATTCATAAATGTTATTGTCTCTCTATATTATCCCACAGTAATTTTTATGTGTATATAATATTTATATTTTGAACAATAGGTCTAAAAACCTATCTTCATAAAAAGAACATGGCATTTTATGAATATTTCTTACACCCAGTACTTCTTAGTAAACTTTAGTGTACATTGTAAGTTTGTCTTAAATTGTAGTTCTCATATCATTTATCTTGCTTAAGGAAACTCAGAACATATTCTAGGGGAATAAATGAAAGATATCAACCATTTAAGCAGCTGTTTTTTAAAGAATGATAGAGATTGCCATACTAATTACTATACATAACATACAGTAAGCATTTTGAATGTACATAGCCTTTTTACTATTTAATTACATTACAGTCAATATATTAAGCATTATTAATTATATTAGAGAATGCCAAAAAGCTAGCAATAGATTATCTCCTGGTTTGAGTAACACATTTTGGAGCCTAAATACAGATGTCAGGTAGAATATCATTATTTTCTTCTTAGCAACCATTTGTGCAGCCTTGTCATCTGGCATAAAGAAAACCTGAATAAAAATACTAAAAGCAATCACATAAAGACACAGAAAAAATAAAATGTATACTTTTTGTAGAAAGTAACATGAACTTAAAAAAAAAAAAATTAGGAAATGAAGTTAATCTATGGGATAAGAATATGCCCAAATTCATTTATTTGGTCATTCAACAAATATTTACTGAGAGCCTGCCATGTGCGAAATTCTCTTCTAGGGACTTGGGACTTAACAGTGAGCAAAACTCACTGGCTCAAAGGAACTTAAATCCAGTGGAGGGGAGATGGACAAAACTCATAGTAAGTAGACTACGTAGTACTTCAGATGGTGCAGTTTTAAATAGACTGGCCATGAAAAGCTTCACTTTTATAAAGGTGACATTTTGGCAAAGAACAGAAGAGGTTGAGGGGATTGATGAAATTTCTCACATGTATTGAGTACATCTGGAGAAAGACTAGTTCTATTCCTGGGAAAGGAACCTGAAAATGTAAAAGTTTTGAACTGAAAGTGTGTCTAGACTCTGATGGTTGAGGAAGAGCCAAAGGCTGGTTTGGCTACAATTCAGCAAACCAGAAAGGCAGGCATAGAGGTAACTATTGAAAAGACTTCAGCTCTACTCAAAAAGAAATGGGTATTGTAAATAGTGCTGCAATGAACATTGGGGTACATGTGTAGTTTTGAATTATGGTTTTCTCAGGGTGAATGCCCAGTAGTGGGATTGCTGGGTCATATGGTAGTTCTATTTTTAGGTTTTTAAGGAACCTCCATATTGTTCTCCATAGTGGCTGAATCAATTTACATTCCCACCAACAGTGCAAGAGGGTTCCCTTTTCTCCACACCCTCTCCAGCATTTATTGTTTGTAGATTTTTTGATGATGATCTTTCTGACCCATGTGAGGTGATACTTCATTGCAGTTTTGATTTGCATTTCTCTAATACTTAGTGATGTTGTGCATCTTTTCATGTGCCTCTTGGCCATCTGTATGTCTTCTTTGGAGAAATGTCTATTTAGGTCTTCTGCCCATTTTCTGATTGGGTTGTTTGTCCATCAAAAGATGAATGGATAAAGAATATGTTGTATATATGTACAATGGAATATTACTCACCCATAAAAAGGAATGAAATTGGCTCATTTGTAGAGATGTGGATGGACCTAGAGACTGTCATACAGAGTGAAGTAAGTCAGAAAGAAAAAATCAAATATCATATATTGACGCATATATGTGGAATGTAGAAAAATGGTACAGATGAACATATTTGCAGGGCAGGAATAGAGACGCAGACATAGAGAATGGATGTGTGGACACAGGGAGGGAAGGGAAGGTGGGATGAATAGGGAGATTAGGTTTGACATAAATACACTACCATGTGTAAAATAGATAACTAGTGGGAACTTATGATATAGCACAGGGAGCTCAGCTTGGTGCTCTGTGATGACCTAGATAGGTGGCATGGGGGGGGGGTGGGAGGAAGGTCCAAGAGGGAAGGGATATATGATTCACTTCATTGTACAGCAGAAACTAACACAACATTGTAAAGCAATTATACTCCAATTAAAAAATGGGAAGTCATTTGCAGAGCTTTGAGCAGGTATAAACTGGAACAATATGTATGCTGTATTGAGAGGGTTGGGGAACAGGGAAGTGGCTAGGGAAATATTTAGGAGGCTATCACGACATAATAAGCCCAGAGGTGATAGCAGTTTCAACCAGTGTGGTAGAGGAGAAGCAGTGGAAGTTGGGGAGAATCTGTATATAGTTTGAAGGTAGACCAGACAGAATTTACTGACAGATTAGATATGGAATACAAAGGAAAGAGAGCAGACAAGAATGACTCCAAGACTTTTGGTCTCAATGACTCAAGGGATAGAGTTGCCTTTTACTGAGATGGGGAAGACTGAAATGCAGTTGTTGAGGGTTTGATCACGTGTTTGCTTTTTGGGCGTGTTAAGATTTCAAAATGGAGATATTGAATAAGCAGTCTGATGTGGTAGGCTGGAGTTCAAAAGTGAGGTCTGTGATAGAGGTATTAATTTAGGAGTTGTCCACAGTTAGATAGTATTTGAGATTGATGACACTGGATGAGATTGTCAAGGAAGTATACATAGACAGCAAAAAGGAGGAGAGACAATAACAGGCCATAGGAGATTTCAATGATTAAAAGTCAGCAAGAGGGAAGGCTAAGGGAAGGAGACTGACAGCAGTACATCTTGGGTAGAAGGAGAATCTGTTTCCCTGTGAGCTAAGTGAAGAAAATGTTTCATAAAATAGAGTGTTTAACTGTGCTCCATTTGTTTGTGAGCCAAAAGAGATGAAGAATGATATGAAGCATGGATATATAAATGTAAAAGCAGAATATGTGTCAACAATTTTGTGCTTAGAAACATTGCAAGTTTGAAAAACTGAAAGAGATTAGCTATTAAATATGAGTCACACATATACTGAGCAATCGTATTCACTTCATTTTGGGTGTACTAGATAAAGTTTATGTAACGAAGTATAAATAAATGTAGTAAACTGTGAATCTAAGTATTTTAGCAATGCACAATTGGAGTGTTGAGATTAGAAGGGCAAGTGGACAATTCATAGGAATATTTTCCAAAATGTCCGAAGCTTTTTCACAAGCCTACTTTGAATAAAATATTCATAAATACTTTATGTAGGATGTTTATAGTTCTTCCAAGGATGAATACAGTCAAGCATTACCTCAAACCTTTTATAGTAGAGTTGAAAAAACTATTTTATTCCCTTCTAAGAAAAATTATAGACACGGTGAGTATATTAAACTAATGTTCAGAAGCAAGAATAAATTTTCAATATTATCAGAAATGAGTTAAAACAGATATTTTAAAGCATCAATAATGTAATTTCTGTCAACTAGACTGTGTTGTATTGAGTATATCAGGAAAATAGAACAATAAATTTGAACATTACTCCATAATAACACCTCAAGCCATGATACTGAATATTATTAGTCATGGGTAACTTATGGACACTAAAACAAATGGTGCTAATAATTGAGACCTAGGACAGGATTCAAGGTGTATCATTATGAATAGTGAAAGAATAATTGGAAAAATTCACAACATTACATTTTTAACAAAGTCAATGTATGAGATAATTTATCCACCTGTTTTATTTTAATAAAGTAACAGAGTGAAGTTTAAGTCCTATGAAATAGCAATAATAGAGACTTGGGAATAAGAAGCTAGATATCTCAGTTTTAACCACACAAGTTTAAAAATTAAACATATGCTTGCAAAAATGAACTAATCAGAAAGAATTTTCTGAAAGATATTGGTCAAATACAGCAACATCACATGAGGAAGTTTTTGTTTAATGTAATTCTTCCACAGGTATGACATAATTTGCAAGGATCTCTACTACTTATTTGAATATATATAACTAGAATATATATAGTCTAACTAGAATAGCCTTTTAAAGAAATTCCAAAATGTTAGATTTCATTGGAATAGTTTTGATATATCTATCTGTGCCATAAGGTACAGCTGATCCAAAAATCCCAGTTATTTTTTCTCAAGTAACCAATTAGTATTTGAATTAAATAGTCACTACCAATGAATCTAATTAAAGGTATGTATGAGGGTGAGGGAAAGGTTTAACCTTTATCCCATAGCCCCACATAAAACCCAAGACAGTTTTTATGAGAGGAACTTTTTTTTTCTTTTAACAGAGAGGTTAAAGGGATATACTAATAAACATTGTATTCTCACCCATGAAAAAAATACAGAACAATAAAATCTCAAATTAGAGCTGTAAAAATGGAAATGACAGCCTCATGAAATAACAAAATGAAAACAGAAAAAATAAAAATAAAGTTTCAGAAGAAACATTGAAAATCCAAATCCCTCAATGGCCCGTTCTATGACTCTGTCTACTCAAATTCTCTAAGTCTTAATATCCATATCTGTACAATGAAAATACACTCTTCTGAAATATTAGGAGTCTTAAGATGTGGACTCCTATGGGACTTCTGTGGGCTCAGGATGATTTTGTTGCTGCCTCCCCACAAGTGGACCTGAGAATGAAGAATAGGAAAAAAAATAAAAAATAAAAAAGGATTTGTGAATTCTCTCCCAGTATTAGGGGTTTCCTTCTCTGATCTTATATGTAGGACTCGAGTTCTCCTGGAGCTCTCTGCTCATGCTTAGGACCACTTCTGC